>NC_081847.1:35519615-35763394 GCF_963259705.1 Myotis daubentonii
ATAGTTTCAATTCCTGGTCAGGGCACATGCCCGGGCACATGCAGGAGGCAGCCAATCAATGATTCTCTCTCATCATTGATGTTTCTATCTCTCCCTCTCCCTTCCTCTCTGAAATCAATAAAAATATATTTCTTAAAAGAAGGAAAGAAACAGGCTTTAAATTGAATGAGAATTAATAGAAAAGTAAAATTTTATCTGTTATATGCACCACTGTGCTTCTGAGAAAGAAAAAGAGATAAACAGCAAGGTCTGGAATTAGACCCTGTCCGTGTGGTTAGATCAGCCATGCCAGCACCTGGCTAGGTGACTAACTCATACTACAGGATCAATAAATATTTGAATAAATGAATTGCATGAAGCATGGGTGTTTCATAATGGAGCATTCTGCAGTTCTTCTCCTTCTCCTCTCCACACTCTAAATGATGACTTCTTTACAACAGATGAATAACCTGAATACATACATCACCAGAGTATTCTATGCCAGCCTGCCAGACAACCAAGTCCAAGCCATCTTCTGGGTGAACGTGGATAAGGATGGTGAGAGCTTTGCCCAAGGGCAAACGGTGAGTGCTGAGTAGTAACAAATCAGGATTCAGTTACGAGGAAAAAAAGAGTGTTCGATGGGGGGAGTTACTACCATAACCCTGAGGGCCAAGTGCCTGGGTGACCCTAAGACACGGGGCATCAACCAGGCTGGGGGGCTCAGCTGCCAGGGGAGAATAAACAGGTTGTCTCCTAAGATCAGAGAGTCTCCACTCTAGTTCTGACCTGTGGCCTTGTTGGTCATATCATGATGTGACATGTTTGCTGAGTAGCCTTGGTCAAGGCATTATTTTTAACTCGTTTGTTTTATATTAATGCAGAAGATACTCGTCTCCTATGATTGCAAGATTTTAAACGGCAAATTGGTATCAGACATCAAGATTGTAAGGTACTGTCCATTACTACAAACTCCTCTTGACATTTGTCAGTATAGAAAGCAGTATCAGAACTCGATTCAGATCACATGAGAATAATGGACAAGTCCCTTGGGAAATAGTTGGATAATTACAGAGAACTCAGAACAAAATTTTACCTACATGCTGTATTCACCTTAAATTTGCTTTTTCTGTATTTAAAAATTTATAGGTGACTTTAATAAGGAACAGAGCTAATACTTAAACTCTGTTTTAGAATTAATTAATATTTTTTATTTGAAAATAATTTTTCCTTGTACTTTGTTTCCTAACAGATTTGAACACAGCATGAAACCCCCTGAGGCTGTAAGTTGATTAGATTTTCAAAATATTTATCTAAGACACATGAGAAATTATTTTAAACCCAGACACTTAGTGACACAGGGACTCTAGAAAGGGAACGGTCACACAGACTAGGTCACAGACGCAATGTGGAGGAGGGCTGCGAGCTCCAACGCAGGCCCTCTCTGGGGAACTCGTAAAATTGGTTCTAAATCCATTGCCGCAGCGCCACATCAGTCAGTCACCTGAATGAAAGCCCAAAATCCGTGTTTCAGTGGGATGGGTCATTCTGACACACCAGGAAGTCTTGGGTTGGTCCACTGGAAAGATGAAAAGATTATCTAGATTCTAATCTTCCTTCGGCTCATGGGAGTTTCTTAAAACATGTCCAATCTCCCATGGCCTCACCTTTCCCATCAGAGGTTTTCAACCCATGTCCTACCAAGCAAGCACATGGATCACCAGAGGAGAGCTTGGGGGACAGGGAAGTGGGAAGAGTGAGGGTAGCACCAGTGACTAGGCTCCAGGCACAGGGGGGGAAACTCACAGACGATTCACCAACCAACCCCATACTTAACACATTTGACCTTGCACACGTTCATACATAGCATCATCCAACAAACATTTAGTGAGCACCACTATGAGCCCAGCTCTTAAAATACAACTCCCTAACCCCAGGAGTGACCCTCTAATTTAAGTGGAAAAACAGAGACAGATTAAGAAAATAAATAAGCCAAATCATTAAGGGACTGGTAACCACACATTGGGTGGAAGCACACAATGGGCACTGAGGTGAACAACCTTGTCACTATGTGTGAACCGTCTGTGTCCTATATGTCAGTCCTGAGATAGTGGGGGGTCTATCAAGAGGCAAACTCTGGGAGTCACTGCAAGCCCAGAGTTCTTTCATCTCATTGTTAGTGGGGAGGCATGTGATATGCCAGGCTCTGTGCAGTGAAAGAAACATAGAAGGCATGGTCTCTGGCCTCATGTAACCACCTACCTGACAGGGACACAGACATTTATGCAAATAGCTGAGCATGAAGAAGATGGTGGAGGAGAACCACCTGGGAGGGCAGACAACGGGTTCACTAAAAAAAAACAATGCCTGAACTCAGCTTTGAAGGAGGAGCAGGAGTTTAACACAGACCAAAAGTGTGTACCGGGTAGAGGAAACAGAATGTAGAAAGGGTAGGCAGCAGGGACTCATAGGCATGAGGAGGAGGGGACTGCAAAGGAAGGAAGATACATGGAGCATCAGCAGGGAGGACCAGATCAGGGAGGGACTTGGATAGGACACAAAAGAGGAAGCATTCAGCAGCAACCAATCCTCCCCAGTCCTGACCTCAGTGTTTGTCCTGAGGGCACACAGTTGCACAGCTATGCCTACCGCAGTGCCTGGAACATAATGAAAACCCAATAAACATGTATTGGGAATTATCTAAGGCATTAAAACCTACTGAAGAGAGTCTCTGAAAACCCCCCAAAGAATTAGAGGTCTGAGAGATAGACTGAAACCCACCTCCCTACAGAACCCCGTCCAGTAACAGACTTCTTCCACTAGAAAAAAAACAAACCACATACACAGAGGCATCCGAGACTGCTTTCCCTGATGTGGGGACTAGCTGGGAGACTGGAGGATTGACTGATAAAATGTTCCTCCCATCTCTTCCAGATGGACGAGCTAAGAGATGTGATGTCTGCAGTTATGAAGAAATTTATATCTACCATTAGTGGTATGTGGAGTTAATAACATGAACACCTAGAAGAGTCAGTGTCACAAGCAATGTACAGGGTGTGAAGCCACACCACAGAATGTGCTGTGGCAGTGAGCACAGTATCATCTTATCACCACCTGGATCAGAGGACTTCTTTGTTTTTGTTTTTATTCATGTTTTCTTTCTTTTATCCTCATCCGAGGATATTTATTCTATTTTTTAATATATTTTTATTAATCTCAGAGAGGAAGAGAGGAGGAGAGAGAGATAAAAACATCAATGATGAGAGAGAATCATTGATCGGCTGCCTCCTGCACACCCCACACTGGGGATCAAGCCTGCAACCCGGGCATGTGCCCTGACCTGGGAGTCGAACTGTGACCTCCTGGTTCATAGGTCGATGCTCAATCACTAAACCATGCTGACTGGACTGGACTTCTTTGTTTTTGGATAGGGACTTCAGCATCGTCAGATGGCAAAACATGAAAACCAAATCAAAATGTCTCTTCTACAAGTCCAAATGAAACCCAGCCCACAGGGTATCTTCTGAGCAACAGCATCATGCCACTTAGAGGAAAGATGGAGCCAGGTCACCAGTCACAGAGATACTAGAGTTTTGGAAATTCAAGAGTCTGAAGTCATAACCCTATGACCATGCCACCTACACATATTTATGATGAACTCTAAGGGGGTTCAACATAGTACAAATGGCACCAAAACAGCAGAGCCTAATTCTTCTCATTTCTTAAGACAGTGAGGGCAGACACACCAACATATTTCCTGGTATCAATTCTTTGCACATAGAATGCTCACCAGGTTTCCAGTTACTTCTAGGGTGTGTTCTGGTCCTTATGAACTCACCAATACACACACAAAAGACTGAGAGACACGTGTCTTGCTCAAATCGCTGTGTTGAATGGGCAGGGGGTGATCTCTCCTAGAGCCATATACTGCCCAGAGATCCCTCCAGTTGGCTGTGGATAGGACACCAAAGAGGAAGCACCTATCCTTGTTTCTCTCAACTCAAAATGCTCCTTCTTCATTTCAGAAGTTTCCAGTCAATGGAATATTCCACCAGAAATAGCCTCAAATCTGCTAAACAATGCCAAGGCTGAACTACTTAAATCGGTAAGAGAGAAAGAAATACAAATATTTTCCTTTTGCACTAAAGCCCCCTCTGCGCTTCAATCTTCAGAGGACTAAATGGGGTCAGTGGGCCCTGGCATCATAGGCAGCTCCAAGCTGCCTTAACAGCTCCATCCCATTGGCCGTCTCTTTCCCAGGCAGATCCACTACCTACTGCCCCTTTCTTCACCATACAAGCCCTAACACTGAGACACTCATATTCTTATAATCAAATAATCTGTCCGCTGTCCTCATGTGGACTCATACTTCATTGACTATGCCTCAATCACCTCTTCAGAAACATGCCCACTGCATATGCCTGACTCGTCTACACAGTCACCTTGTGTCTGCTGGAGCCTCTCCTTCTCTGCCACCCTGACACAAATACCCGGCTTCTTCCCACCTATCTTCCCCACGCCAAAGGAAATATGAAGGAAAACTTGCTTCCTAAAAAAAACGATTAAAAGAATGGGATTTTTATTTAAATTTAACATCAGGAAAATGATGAAGATGGAACTAGGGAAGATACATGAGTAAAGAAATTTAAAATCTCTATCACCATTAAATGTCCCATTCTTAATAAACGTGCTTCATGAGTATAATATCTGACCAAAAAAAAATATAACAACTTCTTTTATGTTGGCTCAAACCTCAGAAGTTGTATATTCCCACAGTTCCACCCCCAAAGTCCTGTATCTGTGGCCAAATCAATTATTGGAGTGGAGAGGGTGGTGAATTCAGCATTTGCCTCAGTGCTGGTGTCCTACCTCCGGCTCCTACACCCCATTCCTCTGGGTGGCCCGGGACATATCACTTAGCCTCCCTAAGTCAGCCTTGAGTCAAGGGATTGGATCAGATGAATGCCAACTGTATTTCAGCTACAAGTGTCGGAAAGCACAACACAAACTGGTGTAACAACAATAAAATCGTCAGTCCTGCACATTCAGAGATGGTACTAGCGTCAGCAGTGGCTTGATTCCGGGCCCAAAGGATGACACCAGAATCCATGTCTTGGCTCCACCACTTCTGGGTGGTCCCCCACCTACCTACCAGGAGCTTCACCATCCAATTCTTTCTGGAATAGCTCAAATGACAATCACCGAGAAATAACCACTGGGGCTCCCGCTGGCCTGACTTGCTCCCTATCCCCATCCTCAGGGCAAGTGCTGTGCTCAGGGAGATGGAGGGCCCAGCTGGCACCGCCTGTGCCTGCAGCCAGCTTATATATTAAGAGTATAATTAGTTATTTTATCTCCCCACAGAGAGACCTTCAGGCAGCAAACTAAACCCGGCACGTGGGATACTAAAGAATTTCTGAGAATGAAAGCACTTTGAAACTTCTCTTATGGAGTCAAGGACATCCTTGTGATTAAGGAGCCAAGTTGAATAGTGTTCTGAACACGTCAACTACTCTTTGGAACCAGTGTCACCTTGAATGAACACGTGCAAGAAAATCAAGAATAGGGTTTCGGGTATTTTGTAATCATCTCTTTAATAATTATCTTGTTTTCATGCAGAAAAATGACTCACGTGTCTTCAATTCCTACAAATGGGAGTTTTGTGGTGTGTTCATGATAAGTAAAAGCACTATACATACTAAGGACATAAAAATCAATAATGTGAATGATAGGCGGCAAAGGCCAGGATTAATTTATGTAGGGTCCTAGGAGACAATCGTGACCATGATGAAGACATTTCTTCCCATGCCTCTGCCTGCTCCTCTCCTCTCCAAGTGCTTTCTTTTGCCCATTGGCCCAACATGAAAATCACACAGGGGCTAGGATCCAATGTCCCCATCACCACACGTCACACAGAGAAAAACACAAACCAAACGCTAAACACTGGAGAGAGCACAGCAGGTAACAGTCTGGTGATACCATAAAAACTGTGCTCAGTGTCTTGAGATTAAACTCAGTGAACAAAGCCAGGCACAAAAGACCACATATTGTACAGTTTATCTTATATTAAATATTCAGACTAGCTCAATGCGTAGAAATAGAATACAAAGTTGTGAATGCCAGAAGAACAGAGTGTAGGTAAGGCAGAATAAGGGTTTTATTTAGGAGTAATGGAAATGTTTTGGAACTAGATAGAGGTGGTGGTTGCACAACATTCTCAATATACTAAACGCCACTAAATTGTTCCCTTGACAATGGTTAACTTTTATGTTGCGTGAATTTCACTTCCATTTTAAAACAAAACACCTCCCAACCCAGAATAGCAAAAAGAATACCTAGCACCCGTATTGTTTTGTGATATCATTCTTCGTAAAAGTAATCAGGGCTCCTTGGGGGAAATGCTAATTCTGGGACTGGAGAGGAAATAGGAAAGATGGCCCTAGAGCTTCTTATACCCACAGAAAGTAGCTGGTTCTGCTTTGATAAGGGCTTTCTCCCTGATAGTTCCTGCTTCCCCTGGCCCCTCAGAGAATATTATGAATTCAGTGTTCAGTGCCTCAGAGAAGGGAGGGTTCCTCAGAAAATGGACCAAGAGCCTGAGTTTCCCAAGTCCAGGCCCTGAGAGGATGGGGTATAGAAAGACACACAGAAAATCTACATGCACAGGAGAGGTTCCCTCGTTGAGCGAGGGAGGAAGCAGGGAAGAGAAGTTTTGGAGTTCCTAAGAAAATACAGGACTGCAAAGCACATTTGATATTTGAGGCCTTGCGTAGAGGAAAGAGGCAAAGAAAAGCAGCCAGACCACCGAGAGAAAAGCTGGGTCCAGGTGGGTGACTGAGACGCCGCACCTCGCCGCTGGGCCTCGGGGCTTCCCTGGCCCTGCAGAGTGTGGCAGGCAGCAGTGGAGTTCTCATGTGCCCAACAGCAGCGCCACTGAGGGAGAGAGCCTGAAGCTCCCCCTCCCACCAACATCTCAGTCCCATGTAGCCTGGGCAGGCAGGGCTGTGAGCAGAGAAAGGCAGGGAACCAGAGGGCTTTGCATTCTGATGAAAACAGCTCCATAACTGCCAAGCGTGAAGAAATGGCAAAGCACAAACATGAGCCTCTACCTCAGGGCACCGGCCAAAGCCGACAGCAAAAGGCCTGGCCCCGGGAAAAGACCGCTGAGGAGAAACTTAGGCTTGTGATAAAATCCCCACCACAGGAAGAACGGGGGCTTAGGATGGACTCTGTCTTGGGCATGAACTAGTGTCCGGCTCCCTCAGTAACCCCAGCTGGCCTCGGGAAACAGGAGCTGTGAGAGAGGCCCTACCGGAGGCCGGTTCTCTAGCGTGCATGCGGCACAAGCCATGGAGGGACCCCAGGGCCTGTGCAGAGTCCCTGTCCTGTAGTAGGAGTCTGAGCCCAGAGCAAATCGTGCTGTGAGTTTATTACTTGACTCCAGACCTTCTGTCAAATATGAACGACAAGCCCAGCCGTGAAGAAGAAAAAATATCCCCAACCAGCAGCCCCCAAAGGGTCTCTGAGCTAGAGGGTAGGACAGCCCTGCACTTTGACCTTGCGAAGTCTCCTGGCCCTTGGTGTGTATATGAGATAAACTAAGGCTGGGAGACACTTTCCCAGGGGAGAGCTGAGTGCCACTCCAAGCCCAGAACTTCCCCACCTGTGTGTGAGCACAGTGCCTGGCCCGTGGTAGACACTGAGCATGAAATGATCGAATGCTGTCTTCCTCAGGACCGTGAGGAACGCTGGGCAGGCCCTGGCTTGCTCTTCACACCTCTGCTCCAGCCATGGAGACCCTCACTCCTCACTCCCCCCGTGACTGTAACAGGTGCATCTCACTCTGCAGTCTGACCCTGTGTCTCCACTGGAGACTCTGGGTAACGCTGGGTGGTGCCTGACAGGGTGTGCAATGAATGACCCCATTGCCAGGCCGAGTAGCCCACCGCTTCTCATGCTGAAAGTCAGGATGCTGGCTCCAAAGACCACCCTCCTCCTCCCTCCACCCCATATGGCCTCTCTGGCCCCCACCCCCACCCCCAGGTTTCTAAGCTCAGCTGGGGCGTAAACAGCCCGAAACACCTTTCCCACTCACCTGCTCCTGTGGCCTAAAGGCTCCCCCACTGGCATCACTCCTGGAGGTCTTCCTAAGGAAATAACACCTTTTAAGAAGTGGTTTTCAAATTTTCCAAAAGGCTAATGATCCACTTCTTCGAATAAAAGCTTACAAACAAACCTGATACATGAAACAGATGACGAGACAGCTGCTCTGTTAGAAAGAGGCTGGGGACTGTGGTTCTGCCCCATCTAGAATCCCCTTCTAACCCCCAAAGTGAGCACCTCTAAGGAACCTCTGTGCTCCGTGGAGTTCAGGCACTGAGTTACCCAGGAAGAGGCCGCAGTGTGTGAGCCATCAAGAACCAAGGAGCAGAGTGCTGAGGGAGGTGAGCGTAGGACAGATGCCTTTGACAGAGGGATAATAAACTAAATATGGGGGGAAATTCATTGGGAGAAACGAGGGGCCTAGAAGGGAGAACACAGAAGGCTCTAACTCTTCCTCACTCAGGACAAGGTACCACCATCCCCGAGCTAGTGGGTCAGGCTAAAAACACAGAAAGTCTCTGATTCCCCCACGCCTAGTCCAGCGCCGAGACCGATCCTGTTGTCCTACTGTCTAAATCATCATCAAATCCACCAGCAAGGTTCTCTGCTTCCACTCTGTCCCTCCTCAGACTCCACAGAGCAGCCAGAATGGACTTTTCAAAACATAAACCGAATCATCACTTCCTGGTTAAACCCTCCAACAGCTTCCCATCCCAATCAGAAGAAAATCCACACTCTTCACCACAGCCCACAAGGTGGGCCCTGGGCCTGGGCCTCCAGCCTCCTCTCCTTCCCCACCCCTCCAGCGCTCTCTCCCACCCCTCCCTACTCAGTCACACTGGCACTGCTGAGTTGCTCAAACCCACCACAGGTCTTGCCCACTGCAGACAGCAGGCATACACAAGCCTTTCCCTCTCCCTCTTCCCCTGACCCTGCGTGAGTAGTTTCCTCTTAGCCTTTAAGTCAGGGGTGGGGAACCTTTTTTCCACCAAGGACCATTTAGATATTTATAACGTCATTCAAGGGCCATACAAAACTATCAATTGAAAAATTATGTTTCTATGAAAAAAAGCTCCTAAATTTATTGGATTTTTTGAGTCATGCCTGTGGTTGCCCTGGCAGGGGCAGACCAAATGATGCGGCCTGTGGGCAGGACGTTCCCCACCCCTGCTTTAAGTAAACTTAAAAATCACCTCATCTAAGGAGTCCTCCACTATTCCCATCCCAACTCTTCATTTCTTTCAAAACGTTTATTATTTTATTAAAGAGACAGTTTACTCTTCTGTGTCTGTCTGTCTGACTACAAGTCACGAGAGGAGAAACCGTGCCTCACTGATGCATTTGTGGTGGCTGGCATATAGAAGGTGTTTAATGAATATCTGAGGAATATGTGGGTGGATGAATGATGGATATATAAACTTACTAGAGGCCCGATGCACAAAATTCGTGCAAGAGTAGGCCTTCCTTCCCCCAACTGCTGGCACCGGCTTCCCTCTGGCACCTGAGACCGGGCTTTCCTTGCAGCCTCAGCTTCGTCAGTAAGGCCATCTGGAAGGATGTCCAGAAGGATGTCCAGTCTTATTAACATATTCCACTTTTATTATTATAGATTACCACTAATCCAGGCCCCACTCACACCTAAGGACATAACATTACTGAAAACAAGAGGAGAGGCTGGGGCCAGGGACATCAGACTTTCCCTTTACATAAAGGTATATTTTGCCCTGGACGGGTACCTCAGTTGGTTAGAGCATCATCCAAATACACCAAGGTTGCAGGTTGGATCTCTGGTCAGAGCACATACTAGAATCAACTAATGAATGCATAAATAAGTGGAACAACAAATCAATGTTTCTCTATCTATCTATCTATCTATCTACCTATCTCTTTCTCTCTCTCCTCTCTCCCTTCTTATCTCATACTAAAAAAAAATAAATAAATAAATTGTTAAATAAAGAAAAAACAAGGATATGTTCCAAGGACAAATAACCCTTATCTGTTTATTGGAGCAGAGAGCTCTTCTAGGTAGTGCTGTAAAACAAACAAAACCTACTTTGAGATGTCCAACAGAGTCAAACTGCTCTCCTTTCCAGAATAACTTATAATTCAGAAATCTCACTAATTGGCACTCACTTTCCCCTACAATAAGTCCAAATGCTTGAGGTTGGCAACACAAAGCCACATCTCACACAAATTGGGAATCTTGACAATATTCATATTCTTAGAAATGTGTATGATAAATTAACACATCTGGGGAGTCCCTAAAAAATAACCAGAGATGCAGAGAAAGATATAAGGACAAGAATGGATACTACAGCATTGTTTATATGGTGAAAATTTGGGAACAACCTAAATGTCCAACAATACAGGATTTTTCTCTTTTTTTATAACAAATTCTTAGTGAGAAATATCGCACAGCTATTAACCTCATGCTTTGATAGAGTATTTAGTGTTAAAAGCAAATGCTCACTAAAAAATTAGGATACAAGATGATTTAGAATATGATTCCAGATGTGACTATTACATAAAATAATTCAAAATGCTGGCTGTGATTGCCAAATCACAGATGTAAGATTGCAAATGACTTTTATTTTCTTTTTCATATCTTTTCCAAACTGTTTATGGTGAACATGGTTGAATTTTACCATTAGGAGGAAAATGTTCTCATTTATTCAATGAATATGTATCTAGCACCTACTCTGTGCCACTTGAGCAAAAACCAGGCAAGAATGCTTCCTGCCCTCATGACATTAAGCAAATCAGCCAGCAAAAGGCCACATGACTACAAATTCCATGAAAAAGGAAAACTACAGGTGGATGCTGGGAAAAAAAAAAAAAGATTAACGATGCAGTGTAACCTGACTCAGAGGAGGTGCCAGGGGAGACCCCTCCGGGAGATACTGGTAGGTGAGCTGAGAATTGCAGGATGAGTGAGTTAGGCAAAGTGTGAGGAAAGGGTTCCAAGCAAGGAGAACAGAATGTGGAAAGGTTCTAAGGTAGCAACAAGGTAGGGATAACGAAAACACTAAAACAGCCAGTGCAGCTAAAGAAATCAGCAAGAAGGGTTGGGGAAGGACGACAGAGAGGAAGGCAGGAGTCAAACCACACAGAGCCTCCATAGCCAGGGCTAAAGATGAATGTGTTATTATGGTGGATCACTGACAAGTGTAAGCAAGAGAGTGACATGATCTCAATTCTGTCATACATTTTAGGAGAGAAGAGTGAGCCAGAGCTACAAAGCAACAAACCCTCATGGGGGAGGTGGGCAGGCGGATAACAACGTCTGTTTCATCATGAGAATTCAGGCGATTCATCCCTGAGGTGTCCAAACTGACCACCCACAGGAGCCCATATCCCGCCCATTGCATTCTGAAAGGGGGTGGAGACAGGAGAAAGGAGGCCTGAAGATGGAGGGAACTCCCTGACTCAGGTATGACTGCCACTTGGCATACTCAGAGCTGCTGTCTTATCTGATTCTCATAAACCCCATGTAGGAGAAGCAGGCAAGTGACACACAGAGACACTGAGGCTCAGAGAAGTAGGCCCGTTTGTTAGTTCATTCATTCACTTGTTCGACATTTGCTGCACTCTGGTGGACACAGGATGTACGCCCAGCCCTTGAGAATCTCTCAGACAAGTAGAAGAAGAAGAATGGCATGTCCTAGGTCAAGGTTCTGGTTTCAGGCACATCTGGACGAGAGCCCCAGCTCTGCCACTTTGGCAGAGGAGCAGGAAGTGCTCTGAGCTACAGTCTCTTCATCGCTAAAAGGAAATGTGGGTGATTACGTGAGGCTGTTTATGCTGCTGACCATGACGATGGGTTGTTGTAGAGTGAAAAGAGTTTTCTGGGGGCTCCTTAGTAAGGGTTTGGTAGTTGTAACCACAACATTAAGATTCAACTTTCCGTGTGGCTTCCATGACATGACCTTTCTCTGCATCTCAGGCAAAGCAGTTTCTCCTCCATGTGAAACTCAAGGTGCCTGAATCAATAGGCAAATGCCACTATGGTGCCACTGGCAGCCACATATGGAGCCAATTTATTGCATTTGCAGAAAACAATGCCAACTAGCAGCAATGTGTAGCCAGTGAATGGCAAACCAGCAGGAGGTGCTCAGAGAGAAAGCAGCAAAAAGGAAGTGCCCATCAGCCACTTCCCCTTCTGGGAATGAATGAAAAGCGCCTCTTGGCCCACACATACTCCACTTTGACTTCCAAAGCAGAATCCACAGACCCAACACTGAATGTGGACATCAGTGGGGAAACTGGGTAAAAAAGGAACAAAGCCTACACACAGACATCTGCAAACACGTCTTAAAGTAAATTACTGGCCTTTTCAAACCTCTTAAACATTTATGACAAGGTATATACGCATGCATGGGTATAGTAGAATGTATCAAACTCTATCCCCAATTGAAAATATAAACTTCAGAGTGAGGTTAAAATGTCTCTATAATGCCTTAGCTGGTTTGGCTCAGTAGATAGAGTGTCAGCCTACAGACTGAATGGTCTTGGGTTCGATTCCGGTCAAGGGCACATGCCTGGGTTGTGGGCTCGATCCCCAGTGGAGGGAGTGCAGGAGGCAACCTGCAATGATTCTCTTTCATCATTGATGTTTCTATCTCTCTATCTCTCTCCCTTCCTCTCTGAAATCAATTTTTTTTTAAGTCTGTATGCCTGCCTTCATTCTGATAAGGAAAGGATCCATTGGGGAGTAAAGAAACATAACCAAACTTATCAGTGTTTTCTTATTGTAAATAAGGTGTAATAGTTGCCAAAACTTGGGTACACCATATTGACAAAGAAATGGTATAAAATCTGAGAGAAAGGTGGAAAACAATTGAAAATATCTGACCCAATGGTAAATAATAATGATGATGACAGTAAATTATGGAATACTCACATATGCCAAACCTATGTTAACTGCCTAACATAATCGTCATGACAGCTCTATGATAGGGACAATATTATCTCTACTTTATGGATGAGGAAACTAAGCCAGAGAAAATTATTAGATAATGTCCCAAGGCCGAACACTGAACCAAGATTCACACACATGTCTGTCTGGCCCCAAACCCTGTGCACAGAAACTCTGCCTTCCCCAAAACACTGATTCATCACCTTTAATAAAACACAAGGCTCATTAAAAAACCCATGAGATATGTACCCTTAGAAATAAAAATTAACCCAAAGTTTACACAAAACTCCAGAGAATTCGGGAACATAGATTTGCTGCTAGAGGCCCTGTGAACTCCCAATACCAACAAAGATGTGAGATTGATTACACCAGAGAAGGAAACCAAGGCAGGAGTCTGGAAAGACTGCTGAGGGACCTAGAGAGGCACAGACAAGCATATACACAGATAAAGTACAAATGCATACACATATGTGTGCATTTCACTAAAAAAACACAGGAAAGGTCAAAATTCTGATGCCTCCGTCACCAGGACACCCCAGCTCAGCTGGGCTATGGTGACACCTTCACCCAGAGGCAATTAAGAATTGGTATCTGCGTTATCACCAGCAACTGTGATCCAGCCAAGCCTTGGCCAGCCTTGAAAGGACCCTCCCTTTCAAGAGTCAGCAGTCAAATCACTTAGCACTTAGGGCTTGACAACAAGGGAGCCCCAGTGCTCAGCCTGCTAAGCCACCTTCTGAGAAACCGCTCATGTGGGTCCTGGATTAGCAGAAAGAAGTCAATGGCTGCCCCACCTCTTAGGGTTGAGGGAGAGAGAAAGAGAAGGAACCAGGAAGCCCCAAGGGGCCTTCAAAGGCTACATCCCGGATGTGCCCCGCCCCACGCCTGGAGTAGGGCTCATTCCTTGGGTCCAGAGAAACCATTAGCAACCATTAGCAAAATCAAGGGCCACACCCACTAATGGGTGTCACAAATTTCAACTAAAGGATCACTCACTTTCTCCCAAATGTCCAAGAAAAATAAGATCCAGGACAGTTGGGTTTTGTCCTCCTTATCATCACGTGTAAAACCCATGGTTCTAGTCTCTGAGAAAAGGTCAACTATTGTTTGTTCTATGCATCTGACATTTCAGCAAATCCCAAAATGGGGCCTTTGGCAACCAGAACTACACTTGAGGTACAGTTTGAGAACCGCAGTGGGGTTGGCAAGGGCCAGGCAGCAAACATGCTGAGCCTGCTTGAAGGCAGGAACCCAAACCAATGCCCCCTCTTCAAGTGAGCAGAAGCAGACATTAGCCACGCTCTCTGTCAAAATCATCTCCCTCTCCCACACTCTTGCTTTGTAAAGCTGTGATACACCACACAGCAAGATGGTGACAGGATGCACAAAAATCACAAAGATCCTAGTGGTAGGAACTGAACAGATGACTGAGAACAACCTCTTAAATAGGGGAAAGCCTGAGGCCCAGAGAATGGGCTCTAGAATTTTGGGAGCCATTAAATAAAGAACAGGTGAGAGGAAGCCTCACATAGAGACTGAAATTTCTAAAATAGAACTGAAAGGACAGCGGACATCTGAAAACATTTCACTCTCATCCCAGAGGCCCTCTGGGAACGGAACGGGGCTGAGGAATTTATGTAACAGCCATGCTTACAATCCCCAGGCCTGTATTCAGGCTCTCGGCCACTTCAGACACTGTACTTTCCAATCCTCCTGCGTCCATCACTTATCCCTAAATCTGTGCATGTTTGAATATGTCCTATCACACACACCTGATGTAAAATATTACTTAACAGGGAAACACCCTATCCAAAGTGACCCATGCCCTCCCTCACAAGTCCTTGCCCTAGAATTGGTCTCTCAATGCTGAGTGCATAGCATGGACAGGGCCCAGCACTCGTACCTTTCTAACAGGCTCTCAATGAGTTGGCACCTGTATATAGCCTTACAGACTGCTCTACACTGCCATTCAACCAGCACCCACATGACTCAGAGATAACAGGCCTTTAAAGATTTAAACTAGAAACGGGACAGTACTTGGACAGACAAGCCCTCTGAATAAGGTCTAGGCACCATGAACATCTCTCAGAAAGGCACTGACAAATGTCACAACCATTAGCAGGTGCTGATCTTGGAAATCAGCCTGTATCACGCCTCCCTTATCAGCACACCTGAATGGGGTCCTTCATGTCTGATCACTTCCCCTAGAGACGCTGGTCTATAAATGAGGGCTGCAGCTTTCCGTCCGACAGTCCCAGCAACAGCAGGAGGAGCGGCAGCTTCCGGAAAAGGTCGCCCATCAACACCGACCCATCGACACTGGGCAAGGTAAGAACTCACTAAATCAAGTTCACAAAAGAACGGGCCGAAATTCGGAGGTGGAAACAAGCTAGGACAGTTCATCAGAGGACGATCACTAGGGTTTGCATTTAGAATCTCTTCAGCCCCCTCCCTACTAAGCCACACAGCACTCTGCCTAGCACAGTAGGTGTCACAATTGCCGGTTATGCAACTGCTTTTAGAAAAGGGGGATTTGTTACTGGGACTCTCCAAGGGTCCCACTAAAGACGATGTCTAACAATATTGCCATCAACTCAGTCACAGGCACAGAATTTTATTATTTTTTTCTCACTGGACACTTACATGTCACTTGACACAGTAAAGGCCAATTTCGCACAGATGAGGGTAAAATCAGAAAAATAATGAAATGTGATGATTTTTTTTATAACACCTCATTGGTTCAGTGTGAAGGACTGGCATTGGCTTCTGATTATGTCCTTCCCAACGTTTCTGCAATAGCGATTCTGCTGATGATGCTGCTAAGTGGCAGGCAGCTAGATCTGGGCAATGCCTACCTACCCATGGCAAGAACAAAGGTAATTGATTTTTTAAACTTGTCTGGAGAGAAAAATCCAAACAGAGAGAACCTCCAAAGTGTACTTGCTTCACTGAGGGAAAACGCCCTAAGACACAAGCCTCCATGTTACCCATGATTCTCAATGACAGCCAGACTTTTAGAATCATGGTAAGGGAGGAACCTGACAGCCACTGAGTGAACAGCTGAGCTCAGAGTCATGTGGGGCTTTCCTGTCTGGGAGTGCACCCAGCTCTCTGCCTTCAGCTGGAAACAGCAGTAATAATACTACCTTAGTGCCTGGACTTGCTGGGAGGATTGTATAAGATGTTGCAGATGTTAGCACAGTAACAGGTACAAACACTGACCAGTATCAATAAGGATATATGTACAGACACATCCCATGCAACAGAGGTAGAGTTGAGACTTACACATTTATACAATCACATCAGTTATGGCTGCTCAACCCCAGCCAAGAGGAAGAGGCCATGTGACCTGTGGTCAACAGGATCACCCATTGCCCTGCACACAGAAGGGGCCACAGAAGCGGGATGGCCTGGTTAACTCGATCATTCACTCACACAGGGAGCCCGATTTGTGCTGAGAACTAATACAACTGTGTGAACTGGCTCATGCCACCACTGAAACATACCAGTGCTCTCCCAAAACCAGAAGAACAGGCCTCAAAAGACAGAGTAGCCCTTAGATGGTTTCACTCACAAGGGGATGGCTCTGGCCTCTGCTAACTGAGTTAAATTGCCAAGACAGCCCAAATACCAAAATGGTGAAGAATGCCAAGCCTGGGAATGGTTGATTGGGTGGTTGAATGCTCCTGACCATGGTAATTACTAGGGGGCTGGACAATGAGCCAATCTGCCACCTGTATATAGTGGTGCCTGCTTATATAAGTTTCACCATCTGAATGATGAGGACACAGGCCTTCCTTCTCAGGGTTTTACAGAGAGTTTAAAACAGCTCATATCACATCATTTGTACTTCAGAAAGAGATGGGCACTTGGTAAGCTCACACCAACAAAGACACTGCTTATACATTACCTGACCAAAAGCAGGGAGAGAGCTTGACCACTGGAGAGATAATATAGGGTGTCCCAAAATTCACGCAAGAAGTAATTTTGATAGAAAACACAGGTTTATAATTAAAAATTGTAAATTTTTTATTTATTCATAAAGTATACAGTATAGGGTTATGTATGGAATAGCACATTGGGTAAATGGCCTCCACGGCTTTGCTGGCACAGACGCAAAGCCGTGGTCTTCACTGGTCTTCACTGTCCCTGCTCCTGGGCCATAACTGGTACTTGGTGATGCTTATCATATTGAAGGGATTGAAGTCAAAGGGCAACAGATATTAGAATCTGATTCAATAAACCAAGTAAAATTAGGCTTTTATTTTTTGTTGTTGTTAATGCTCACGCAAAATTCAAATCTTGTGTGAATTTTGGGACACCCTATATTTGTAGCTGAAGCATTCAAAACTCTCCAGTTACCCAGAAGTTGACTCAGACCACTCCAAGGATGTTTGAGTCAAAAGGACTGGCAGGAGGATGTGGGACGCCACAGGTAAGGCCTATAGTAAAAGGGCAGGCCTGTACTCAAAGGATGCCACCAGCCCGTAGATACATTTATGCAAAGGTGAATAGAAGTGAAAAAAATGCCCTTATCAAGATATTGACTGCCATGTGATGGAACATTGCTCCTTGAATACACTATGCAGGCTAGAGTACCTGCAATGTGAATGACACCCCCCTACAAGAGGTAGGATCTTGTGTGTACATCCAATATAAACATACTGGCAGCTCTATGGTCCACTGGGAATGTGGTGTCTGACGAAGCCCTCCTTTGCAGATATCAGCCACCAAGATGCTAACCCTCCTGGCCCTGGCCATCACACTGGCTGTCCAGGCACAAGCGCTTGACCTGTTGACCCCACCTTCAGTGCTGGGAGAACTTCCTGTCAAAAGACCCCTTCCACTTCCCATACAGTTCCGCAGACTTCTCCCAGCTCCAAATGGTTCTCCCCCTACAAGACGTCTAGCTGAGACTCCCCCTGTGGTCAAGAACATCATGTCTAGCAGCAAGCTCTATGACTGTAAGTAAAAATTATTTCATCTATACAGTTTGACTTTCACCTCCCTCGCACTTTCTCATTTCCAAATTCAAAGACTATTCATTCCTTCTTAACAGTGATTCTCAAAGAGAAGTGGTAGAATCAACTCAGGAGCTTGTTAACCAAACAGCTGCCTGGGCCCTGACTGGTGGCTCATGTGGTTGAAGCGTTGGCCCATACACCAAAAGGTTGCAGGTTCGATTCTCGGTCAGGGCACATACCTAGATTGCAGGTTCAATCCCCAGTTGGGGTAAGTACAGAAGGCAAACTATCAATCTTTCTAACTTCAATGTTTCCCTCTCTCTTCCTCTCTCTCTAAAAAGTCGTGTGTGCGTGGGGGGGTGTGGGGGGGGCGGGGGGGGCGGGGCGGGGTGTTAAAAAGCATATACTCAAGTGAGATAAATCCCCGGTTAGGCTCGGGCTGCCTGTTGCTGTGTCCAGTAACAAAGGCAGGGTAGAATCATATTAGGTGTTTATTGAGAAGTCTAGCCAACCAAAAGACAGGGTGCTTACAAGCATCAAATCCTGCCTCCAGCAAGGTGGAGGGGACAGGATTATAAGGGGGGAGGGGATAGGATGAGGAATACAGCTACGTGCAGGCCTGGGGGTCTGCAGACGTTAGCTATTGTGATTAGTCATCAGGTGGTGAGATGATGTTTTGACTCCTGGTGGATTGGTATGACCATGCTTATTTGTTCTGCTTGCTGGATTCACAGCTGAGTCACCTCCTTAATCGTTTTGCACAGGCCTTGAAAAGGAAACTTTAAGAAAAACTTAACCCCTATTCATATATTAGAAAGTTAACCCCCTATTCACATAAGTACTAGTATATGTGTTCTAAGATTTAAAATAATGATTATTTTTCAGATTAATTCAGGTGCTCTAGCTATTAGATTATAAATCCCCCCTACCAAGATTAAAAAAAAAAAAAAAACAAGCTGCTGGGGCCCCACTCCCAGACATTCTGCTATAGCAATAGCACAGCAGTACTGGTTTTCTTTCTTTTTCTTAAATTTTTTAAAATATATTTTTATTGATTTCAGAGAGGAAGGGAGAGGGAGAGAGAGAAACATCAATGATGAGAGAAGAGCATTGATCTGCTGCCTCCTGCACACCCTACACTGAGGACCGAGCCCAAAACCCAGGCATGTACCCTGACCGGGAATCGAACCATGACCTCCTGGTCCATAGGTCCGTGCTGAACTACTGAGCCACACCAGCCTGGCTTTTTTTTAAATTTTTATTTATTGATTAGAGAGAGAGAGAGATTTGTTGTTCCACTTATTTATATATTCATTGGTTTATTCTTATATGTGCCCTGGCCCTGAATTGACCCGCAACCTGAGGGATCAGGGCAATGTTCTAACCAACTGAGCTACCCAGTCAGCAGTACTGGTTTTCTAATAAGATCAAGATGATGATGAGGCTCTTGTCTGCAGTCCACACATTGGTTAGGACATGTCAAAGCAAGCTTGGAGAAGGGAGCTCTTGGATCCAGCAACCTCTCCATTTGCCTGCCTTTTATGACTCTTATCACCTGAACACTGCCAGGAAATCTCACAGTTTCTCAATGCTGGGCCCAGAGCTCAGCCCAGACACCCATAGGTGCTTAAAACATCAACCTGCTTGACAGGAGCCAGAAAATAAGAAATCCAGGCCCGCGTCCAAATCCCTTGACCAGATTCGTGCTCTGCAAGCTCCCTTCTCAGTGTGGACTTCTGTCCCCCAGCTATTTCCCAGGGCCTGAGGACAAAGTTAGTCAGGAATTGCAAAAGTTGGCAAAGAAGTTAGTCCATTTGGAGAATAAGAAGGGAATCGGACTCATCATCAAACAAAGGCCACAGGTAAGTCCTCATGGCTACCGTTATTGGCCCTACAGTCATGGCCTAGGTCAACCTTCCAGCATGACAGGCCAGGGTGACAGAAAGAAACTCGGCAACTGCCTACTGACCACAACTCACCCATCACTGCATTTCTCTAAGAACCTGTACCCCACTCTTTTGACCATCCTGCCTTATTATGCAATACTTCAAATATACAGAAAAGTTCAGACAGTAGTACGAAGCACAGCTATGCACCCATCAAGTAGTATTTGGTGGTAGTGGTGGTGTTGGTGAATTTCATTGTCAAGCATACAAAAACTGAAAAGATATACGCAGCAAATACCTTTGTAATCAAAATCTACATTCAGAATAAAACCAGGCATTGGGCTGAAGGCAATGTGACCTGGTTAACTCAAACATTCACTCACGCAGGGAGTGAATGTATATTCACAGTCCTGTATATTCTTCTGGCCTCCCCTCTTTCCCAACCAGAGGAAGCTTCTAGCCTGAATGTTTTTCCCTTGACATTTCTTTATTGTTATGTCATATGGCTACTCACTCTGAATCTAAAATTTGCACTACATGTCATGAAGTTTCTCAAAAGGTGGCCTGCTTGACTGTCTCTCGCATGTATGTATGTGACATGTTTTATCTATGAGGAACTTCTGTCCATTTTCTCTGAGACATTCTGCCTGATAAATTCTCCGGGATATATACATCAACTGTGTTTTTGTCCAATTGTGTTCCACTCTGAACAATGCTGACCAAAACACTCTTGTGTGGGTCTGGAGGTTCATACATGCAAAAGATGGAGGCGCATCCACATCACCCCACACAGGCAAAGGCCCTCCAGACTGCAGAGCCCGGGGCACACGGAAAGCAGCAGCAAGGCCCCAAAAGCCATGGCCTACAAGCTTCACAGGGGCTGGTACTAACAGGCTTCTCCCTCCTGCTACTCTACTGGAATCTTGTCCCTCAGTCCAATTCACTTTCCTGCTAGGCAGCCAAGGATGACTGTCATCCATGTGAGACAGCTCTTCTGAGTCCCTTTCTCCAGCCATCAAGGGCAGCATGATGGGATAGGACCCTGTGACTTCAGCTCTGCTACTTGGCTCTTGACCCTCCTTTCCTTCCACACCTTCTTCTAGGATTCGAGTTCTCCGTGACTTGCTTCTCTCCAGTGTGGAGGCAAACCCATGGTTAGCGCCTCCTCCACCCTGATGATAATGCTGCAGGTGCTGGCTCTCCAGCTGGGAAGGTTCCTCTGACTGAACCAGCTGTGCAGCTAACAGTAGAAATGTGTCTCTTCACCATTTTCAGATCTGAACACCACCCTGCCACCACAGATTGAGAAGATGCTGATGTGTGCGGATGTGGATCTGGCCGGTGTGCTTGGGACAGTGTTAGACACAGTGTCCAACCTGGACGTGCTGTCTCTGTTAGACCTCTCTTCCTCCCTCAGTATCCTTGGCGACAGTGGCCTTACTGGTGTCCTGGGCAAGGGGAGCAACAGCAAGTCCTCAAAGTCACCATTGCCTTCGCTCTCAAAAGCCACTGATGCTGTCAGCAACCTGCTACCCTTGGCCCAAGGAGCCCTGAGCGGCCTACTACCCAACACTGTGGCGAGGGAGCCTGCAAAAAGAGCTGACCAGGACTCTTCTCTTCTCTCAAACCTCCCCCTGCCCCTGCCCCGGCCCCTGGGTGGTGTGCTCAACAAAGTCGGCGAGCTCAAAGAATCCACCGAGGGCGTACTAAAGAGTGCGGTGCCAAGTGGCATCAATGATGCACTCTCAGGCGTGCTGGGAAATATTAACGTGAAAGATCTCCTGATAGGGTAAGTGCTTCCTTGCCCCTAAGGTACGCCATATGAGAAAAGTGATGTTTGGGGATACTGAAGTTCAACCTCCTACAAACCCATGGAAAGGGACAGCCATGTTTGCACAAAGCAATATTCCAGCTCTGTGTCCTTTGGGGGGAAATATGAACAAGATTTCTTGAGCATAAGGAAAGGGGCGGCTAACAGGACTGGGCCATCCAGGGGATGGATGGGTTGGTAGGTTGTTAATTGGCTGCTTCAAAGGCATTTCTCCTGCTGCTCAGGTTGATTCCTTGAGTCAGGACTGACCCTGGATGCTGTCATTTTGCAGATTAGAGGTTCAAAAAGCGACTGTGGAGAACATGATGTTGACCATGACAGATGATGAGATCCTCGTTCAAGCTGTGACTACCTCCTTCATAGGTGGAAAAGGGTGAGCCTGTCTCCAAATCAGTCACCTGGGTTGACCTGGACAACACCCCAAATATCCAGTATCCAAAGGGCCAGGCAGGGACAACACAGAGAAAGGCAGGATGTCTGAGGATGGGGCAAATTAGGCACTGGGCACAGCTGCCCCTCTCCTCCAGCCCAGAGGACCGAGGAGGGATAATGACTCATGGAACTCCATCTTCAAAGAGTGTAAAGAAAGCCAGAAATCCAAATTCCTTGTGAAACATGCACATTTCTACAGATGGCCAATGTAGAGAGAAGCCACAGAGTGCACCTCCTACTGACCGCACTGATTCCTGGGAAGTGTAGCTTCCAAAGCACCTGCACTCTCCGAAGAGCAGCAGCCCACTCTCACAAACACTGTCCTGGGCAGTTGGGGGAGACAGATGTTTCATTGCACTCCAGAAGCTACCAATGCAAACATGCATGCATGCACATGTTCACTCATCCACCTGTCATGTACTACCCTGTACCAGACACCATGCTGGGCACAGAGGGAGGAAATAAAAGTGGGCCCTTTCCTCGATGAGAGTCAACATGTGAGAGAGGAACACGTTCACAGGACAGGCCCAGGGCACACAGGAAGGCATGAGAAGGGCAGGAACCCCCCCGGGAGGACTCCTTGGACTAACCCACAGCACTGATCTCTCTCACTGACCGAGCTCCATCCAGGCACTTAACTGAGGCACTCAACTTCCAAAGCCTCTTGACAGCCTCATCAAGAAAGCAGTCCTGTCTCAAGATTGGGAAACCAGTTGAGACACACAAACTGCTTATAAACCTTGCTCAGTGTCACACAGCTGACATGTGGCAGTGACAACACCTGAATCCAGGCATCTGCCTCCACAGCCCATGTCTGTGACCAACACCATTAGCAGTGGTAGGAAGGGCCATTTGTCTTCTTCCGAGCATGTGGCGTTAATAAGACCGGGTGTGGTAAATGGTGGGTTTTTCTGACGCTGTCACTCACACAATAGACAGCTGGGGTGCTGGGCACAGAAGTGAACCTGTAATGGGCATCCAGTTACAAGGTAGCCTGGTGCCTCTAGGAAAAAAAGACTTCCTGAAGTTTGGTCAGGAGAGGGATTTTCCAACGTTTATGGAATGCCAGCCTCTGAGTCCTGTGTACAGGGGATGTTCAACCTTGGCTCATGCTCATGAGAAAGCACCAGACTTTCCCTCCCTCCAATAACCTGGACAAATTCATGAGGCTGACTCCCAAAATGCCTATCACTTTGGCTGAGCAACATCTTGCAGCCAGGTCTGGTTTCACCTCTATCTTGTTCTCCACAGCCTGTTAGGACCTGTAATCAGCATACTGGGATTTCAAATAAATGGCGATGTGACTCTGAAAATTGGTGTTAACACAAACGACACCCAGTGTGTCAGCCTCCAAGTCCAGGACACGGTCATCAAGGCTACGAAAGTGTACCTTCAGTTGGTGAAGACGTACGTGAGGCCATTTTTCTCATTTTCGGATCAACAAGCCTGTATGTTAGAATGTCCCCCTGGTACACAGGAGGTTACCCTCATAGATCAGCTCAGCCAACCCAATGCTTTCAGTGATCTATAAAAGAGACCCAGAGAAGGGTCTCTGCTTAAGAACAGACCACTATGTGGAAACAGCCATCCCTCACTTGGCCTACATTCTACCTACTAAGCACACATTTTATTTTGTTCCAGTTTTGTTGCATAGCAATGCATTTACCTGGATCAAAATTCAAAAGATACAAAAGGCTATTCAGTGAAGTCTCTGCCCATCCATATACACCAGCTGGCTAATGGTACTCCCTGGAAACAACCAATGAATCTATCCTTTTTTTTATCTTTCAGAGATATTTGCATTGGCAATAAATATGCGTGAACATGCACACACTCTGAAATGGGCAGATATTATAGACACCTGTCTGCACTCCAACTGTTTCACATAAAACATTTTTTTCATGGAATTAGTTGCATCAGTAAATGGCTTCTTATGTTAAATCTACCTAGAACTCCATTATGAAGATGCACTATAATTTATTTAACAGTCCCTTATGAAATAGTGGATTTTCTTCCAATTATTAACTTTCTGCCCAACTCTAATTACTAAGGTACCATACATATCTGCTCATTAATGTGCACAGTATCTGAAAGATAAATTCCTCCATGTGAAACACTGGGTCAGATGTCCAGCTTTGGTGATTTTCCCAGGTATCCTCGCTTCTTCCTTCATGACTATAATGAAGGTGAAAGGGCTCAGGTGGTTGCAAATTGTAAGCAGCAGGACATCATTGCAGCTGTATCATCAATGGGTGGGTTATCTCCAATGTGGGACAAAATCCAGAAATGCAAAATCACACAGCTCTCCACATGTATCTTCCCAGGGTCACAGATACTTTGCCTCTCCCTGTCCCTCTGCCCTTGGATGATGTCATTCCTCAACTGCTGACAGTTGCCATGAAAGAGAAAGTAAGTCATAGGAAAGGGGCGGGCACCACCACGAAGGTCTATGTCATTGGAGGGAAGCCCTTTCCTCAGATATGGCCTGATGCTGGGAGAGACGTGGGGAGGACACATCAGCCTTCAGGAGTCCAGAGGCTGGGGGATGCAACATTCCCTCTGACCCCAGCAGCGGGATAGGACAATGCTCAAGCTGGCGGGGACAGGGGGAGAGGATGAGTTCTGCCAAAAAGAAGGCCAGGAAATAGAAGAGGGAGAAGGGAAGGAGGAGAGGGAAGAAGGAGAAGAGGAGCTGGGGTGTGGAGATGGGTGGGACGGCTGCATGTCCTCTGCAAAGCTAACTGGTGGTTAATTCACAGATGAAAGAATCAACCTCATGTGACATTGACCTCGGTGATTTCAGCGAATGCAAGAACTGTGAGTACAAACACCTGACTTCCCTGAGGCTGCCCCGGTCAATGCAGGGAGACGGCCAAGCCCCGTAGGAATCCCGTTGGGTGACAGACAGAAGATGGGGCTGTGAGCTGCAACACTGGTACCTCCAAGCACCCGACCGACTCCTCAGCACACTCAGGGCACACAATGTGGCAGCCTACCTGCTTCTCCCAATTACTGAGACTCGTTATCAGGACATAAAGGGGAAAAAAGCCCCTTAGAGGCTCGGTGTAGCTCCCCAGGCCCAGATGGTTGGCAAAGTGCACATGTGCGTGGAGCCTGAGCAAGGAGCAGTTCCAGGCCCTCACACCAGGGAGGCTGAGAGGCAGAAATTCCTTTCAAAATCCCAACCATCCCAGAAAATTGGAATAATAGGAATTGGTGAGATAGCAGCCAACAAGACAGTCGAATGAGGAAAACGGTGACATTTTACAATTCCCAGAGTAGAAGAAAAACAGAGTCTGTGCAAGAAACCTTTTCCTACGTGGGGAGGTTTTCCTTCATTAAAAACCATTAATAGAATGAGATGTTTATTTAAATTTGTCACCAGGAAAACAATAAATGATGAGGGTAGAACTAGGGAAGACATATAAAAGAGTAAAAAAGTTTAAAATCCCTATCACCCTTAGATGTTCCATTCTTAATAAATGTGCTTCATGAGTGTAATATCTGACAAAAAAAATAATAACTTCTTTTATGTTGGCTCAAACCTCAGAAGTTGTATATTCCCACATTTATTTCAACCCCAAAGTCCTATATCTGTGGCCAAACCAATTACTAGAGTGGAGAGGGTGGTGAAATCAGCATTTGCCTCAGTGCTGGTGTCCTACCTCCGGCTCCTACACCCCATTCCTCTGGGTGGCCTGGGACACATCACTTAGCCTCCCTAAGTCAGCCTTGAGTCAAGGGATTGGATCAGAAGAATGCCAGCTGTATTTCAGCTACAAGTGGCAGAAAGCACAACGCAAACTGGTGTAACAACAATAAAATCGTCAGTCCTGCACATTCAGAGATGGTACTAGCGTCAGCAGTGGCTCGATTCCGGGCCCAAAGGATGACACCAGAATCCATGTCTTGGCTCCACCACTTCTGGGTGGGCTCTATTTTGGCTCCATGTGGAGGTCTCCCACCTACCAGGAGCTTCACCATCCAATTCTTTCTGGAATAGCTCAAATGACAATCACCGAGAAATAACCACTGGGGCTCCCGCTGGCCTGACTTGCTCCCTATCCCCATCCTCAGGGCAAGTGCTGTGCTCAGGGAGATGGAGGGCCCAGCTGGCACCGCCTGTGCCTGCAGCCAGCTTATATATTAAGAGTATAATTAGTTATTTTATCTCCCCACAGAGAGGCCTTCAGGCAGCAAACTAAACCCAGCACGTGGGATACTAAAGAATTTCTGAGAATGAAAGCACTCTGAAATATCTCTGAAGACATATGGAGTGAGAGCATCCTTGTGATTAAGGAGCCAAGTTGAATAGTGTTCTGAACATATCAACTACTCTTTGGAATTTCACCAGTGCTACCTTGAATTAACAAGTGCAAGAAAATCAAGAATAGGGTTTTGGGCATTTTGTAATCATTTCTTTAATAATTATCCTGTTTTCATGCAGAAAATGACTCACTTGTCTTCAATTCCTACAAAAAGGAGTTTTGTAGTGTGTTCATGTTAAGTAAAAGCACTACACATACTAAAATCAATAATGAGCCCAGCCAGTGTGGCTTCGTGGTTGAGCGTCAACCCATTCACCAAGATGTTGCCTTTTCAATTCCCAGTCTGGGCACATGCCTAGGTTGTAGGCTTATTCACCATCACGGGGTGTGCAGGAGGCAGCTGACTGATGTTTCTCTCTCTCCCCCCTGCCCCTCCCCCCCGCCTTCCTCTCTCTCTCTAAAAAATAAACAACAACATTTTTTTAAAATCAATAATGCGAATGATGAGGCAAGAATGGCCAGGATTAATTTATCTAGGGCACTAAGGGGCAATCGTGACCATGATGAAGACGTTTCTTCCCATACCTGTGCCCTCCCCTCTCCAACTCCAAGTGCTTTCTTTTGCCCATTGGCCCAACATGAAAATCACACTAGGATCCAATGTCCCCATCACCTCATGTTACACAGGGAAAGGCACAGACCAGATGCTAAAAGATATATGGAACAGAGCAAGTAAGAGCCTGGTGCTACCATGAGCAAGGCGGCAAAGGATCTAGGTCCCAGCTCAGCAACTGCAGGCCATGCCAAGTGGCTGTTAGAGGAAGCCAAGCCAAATAGGAAACCTGTAAATAAAGAGAACTCCAGAAAAGGGTGCTGAGAAACACAACTGTGACCTCTATACCAGGCAGAGACCCTCCGTCCTATGTCCAGTGTCTGCATAACATATCTGCTCTGGAAACAAAAGAGCTCAGACTGTGGACACCAAGACTAGAGGTGCCAAGCAGGACCAGAGACTGGGTTTTCCTCACAGTAAGGGGCAGCACCCCACAAAATAAAGTCCAAATCACACTATCACATTCAGCTCTGTCCATACCATAGGACTTGATTTCTTCCCAGGCCAGTACCTCACATAGTCAATCCCATCTTAGAAAACGGCAGTACAATCCACCCAGCTTTCCTAGCCGGCCACTTGAGAATTGTTCTCCATTCCTCCCTCTCCCAGGAACAGATCCTGTCCTGTTGATTTTTCCATTTTTCCCCATTTTTCTGTTTCTTTCCATCACCATCCTAGTCCAAGTCACCAACATCATTTAGTAGGGCTACTGGCCTCCCTGCCCTTGTCACCTATAATCCATCCTCCACCTGGCAGCCAGAGTGCTCTTTATAAAAATACACATTACATTGACATTATACAGCCATTAAAAAAGAAGGAATAAGCCCAGCCGGTGTGGCTCAATGGTTGGGCATCGACCTATGAACCAGGAGGTCACGGTTCAATTTCCAGTCAGGGCACATGCCCGGGTTGCGGGCTTGATCTCCAGTGTGGGGTGTGCAGGAAGCAGCCGATCGGTGATTCTCTCTCATCACTGATGTTTCTGTCTCCCCCTCTCCCTCCCTCTCTGAAGTCGATAAAAAAATATATATTTTTTAAAAAGGAACAAAGTACTGACACAGTATGCAACATGGATGAACCTTGAAAACACTGTGCTTAGTGAAAGAAGCCAGACACAGGCCATATTATACAGTAGGTCCTCGGGTTACATTGGAAATCCGTTCCTATGGGACACGACGTAACGTGATTTTTGCCATAAATTGGAACCCACCTACATAAGCACTACATCACTCACATGGAGCACATACACAGCAGTAATGAAGTGAAACAGTAAAAAAATTTACAAGAAAGATAACAATTCCTGACCTTTACTTGTGGTAAATAAATAATAAAAAACATAAAAAGCACATATGTACATACGTTGAAATGACGGAACTTTTTTTTTAATAAGTACGCCCTGACCGGTTTGGCTCAGTGGATAGAGCGTCGACCTGCAGACTCAAGGGTCCCAGGTTCGATTCTGGTCAAGGGCATGTACCTTGGTTGTGGGCATATCCCCAGTAGGGGGCATGCAGGAGGCAGCTGATCGATGTTTCTCCCTCATCGATGTTTCTAACTCTCTATCCCTCTCCCTTCCTCTCTGTAAAAAATCAATAAAATATATTTTAAAAATAAAAATAAATGGGAGATGGCGACGTAACCACGAAACAACATATGTCGAGTCTGATGTAACCCGAGGACTGTCTGTATTATTAAATTTATACAAAATGTCCAGAATAGGCAAATCCAGAGACAGACAATATAGTAATGTTTGCCAATGGATAGAGGGGCGGAAAAATGAAGAGTGACCACTAACATATATGGGGTTTCTTTTAGAGAGATGAAGATTTTAGAGAATTGGATAGTGGCGACAGTTGCACAACCTTGTGAATATACTAAAAACCAGTGAATTGTACACTTTAAAATGGTGAAATCAATGCTATGTGAATTGTAATCTCAATAAAAAGGGAGGGAAGGAGTCAGCCAAAGTGGTTATAGTAATATTAGACAATGTAGATTTCAAAACAAAAGATATTACTAGGGTTAAAGAGGTCATTTTATAATGACAAAGGAATCAATCAAGGGAACATAAAAATTCTAAATGTTTATTCTCCTATTAACAGAGCTCCAGAATACATGCTACTCAGAGAATGGCATAACCTTAGTAGTGAATGGGCCAAGAATGAGTGTCCAAAGCCTACTAATAGGTACTGATGTCTTCCAAAACTCCAAGTGCTGTCAGCCCCGAAGGCAAGGAATGAATTGACGGCTAAAAATGAGGCCCAGCCGAAACCGGTTTGGCTCAGTGGATAGAGCGTCGGCTTGCGGACTGAGGGGTCCCAGGTTCGATTCCGGTCAGGGGCATGTACCTGGGTTGCGGGCACATCCCCAGTAGATGTGCAGGAGGCAGCTGATCGATGTTTCTCTCTCATCGATGTTTCTAACTCTCTATCTCTCTCCCTTCCTCTCTGTAAGAAATCAATAAAATATATTTAAAAAAATAAAAATAAAAAATAAAAATGAGGCCCAGAGGGAAATCCTCAGGTAAAATATGAGAATAAAATGAGGAGATAAGCAGGTGAGTCAATGTCATCAAACTAAAATGTTAGAAAGATCTAGGGCAGTTTTCCCAAGCAAATGATTCTCTCCACCTTGGCCTCTTCTTCAGTTTCTAATTCCTAGGATTCAGGGGAGAAAACAGAGGTGTTAGCAGTGTCCACAGCAGAAAGTGGCTTGGGAATCACTTAACACAGACATTCTAGAGAAAATCCCAGGAACACTTACCAGTGAAGAAATGATAATCATGTAGAGAGACAGAGGGACCACTTTAGTTTAGATAAATTTAATGATTATAACGGCTGTTCATATAGCAGCAACGAGATGCATTTTTCCATTGGACAAAGTTGCTTCACCACTTGCAGCTTGTCTTCAATGCTTCATTACTTCTTTCATTAGTGACCGGTCATATCCCCCTTCCTGGTGGAAGGACTGCCCCCATCAACTCTGCAGCCATCACTCAGGTGAGCAATGGGCTGAGCAGTCCTTCAGAGTGGTCCTGCAGAGCACATGTCCTCTGAGCGTCTGAGAGCTGGCGGAGGTGATCTGAAAGGAAACCAGTCAGGAGAAGGCAAGGTAACCAAGACTGCACCACAGGTATATAACGTGGAGCCTCCAGAGGCGCGGCCACACAAGGGACCTGATGGGGGCGCCAGGCCAGCAGACACTGTGTGGTTCCTGTATGCCCCCAATCCAGGGAGGAAGAGATGCTTGATGCAATGGTAATGCATATGTTTTTAAAAGTCCAAAAGCAGTCTGTCCCAAACAGCCATTTCTTCTCTTTTGGGAGATGGCTCCTCCCCAGCACCAACCAAGGTTCAGCTGTGAGCTGCCCATCACAGACCCTGCCCTAACTCTGTGGTAAACTGTAATCCAGGCTGGACCAGTCAAATCCTTCCTTAGGATATTTAAGGCCAAAATTTGGTGAGAACGGCTCTCTTTCATCTCTAATTAAGAGCTAAAAGCATGTAACTCCAAAGGTACCAGTGGGTACCTTTCTAAAAAATCAATGAAAAAATATCCTCAAGTGAATATTAAGAAAAAAAATGGTAGTCACTTTGGCTATTTCTTTTTTTTAATTAATTTTTTATTGTGGACAGTATTACAGATGTCCCCCATTTCCCCTCCCCATCCCCCCCTTCCACCCTGCTCCCACACCATCCCAGGCCTTCACCATTCCATTGTCTTAGTCCAAAAGCTATGCATATATGCATATAAATTCTTTGGTTAATCTCTTCCCGTCTCCCCCTTCCTCCCCCCCCCCTCGGCTATTTCAATTATACAAACCCTATAACCCAGCAATTCCAAGCCATATACCCAACAGAAATGAAAATGTATGTGCACTAAAACACATGTACAGGAACAATCATAGCAATTCCACTCGTAATAGCTCCAAACTGGAAACACCAAAATGGCCAACAACAGAATAATGCATAAATAAGCTGTGGTATATTCATATAATGTGGATAAATACAGGGGTAGGTAAAATTAGGCTTACAGTTGTGAGTACCTGAAACACAGATTTAATAAAGCTATTGTAATAATCATAACTTGCATGTCTTTTTCCATACGGACAACTGCAAACCTACTTTTGCCCACTCCTGTATAATCATGGATGAACTGCACAACATAAATTTGAGGGAATGAAGACAGGCACCAAAAATATATACTGGCCCGGCCGGTGTGGCTCAGTGGTTGATCACTGACCCATGCACCAGGAGGTCACCAGTTCAATTCCCAATCAGGGCACATGCCCAGGTTTCAGGCTCACATCCCCAGTAGAGGGCCTGCAGAAGGCAACTGATTGATGTTTCTCTCTCATCCATGTTTCTATCTTTCTCTCCTTCCTTCCTCTCTGAAATCAATAAAAACTTATTTTTTAAAACTTTTAAAATGTATATGTACTGTATGATTCAATAATATAACAATAAAAAATAGGCAAAACTAAACTATGGCATTAGAAATCAGGATGCAGGGCAACTGGTAGGAACCTAAGGGGGGTGTCTGGGGTCCTGAAAATATTCTATTTCTTGACTTGGGTGTTAGTTACATGGGTAGGTTCACTTTATGATAATTCACCAAGTAGTACCCTTATAATGTGGCAATTTTCTACATTTATGATATACTTAATAAAATAATTCAATTTTAAAATACAGAAGCAGAAGACCAGTGAAGAGGATACTGCAATCTCCCAGCTACAAAACGATGGTGAATTGGAAATGGAAAGAATTGATCAGGTTCAAGATATACTCCATAAGAGCTGAAACAGACGGACTGTGGATGGGAGTACAAGAAAGTAAGTATCTAGGATGATTCTCAGATTTTTGCCTTGAGCATGTGAGTGGTGCCATTTATTAAGATGGAGAAGTCTTAAAAAGACAAAAATTGCAGGAAAGTGGGAAGAATTCATTCTATTTTAGCCACATTAAGATGCAAGAGAGAAAGGAAAGTGAAGTTATCTTGAGAAGATGGGAAGGATGGGAGAGAAGGCACAAGGAACAGCACTGACAGAAGATGCAGATGCTCCCTGCAGAGTGCCAGGCGAGCAGACGGCATGTATGGTAGAGATGTGAGTGAGCTGGTGGAAATAATGACACAATGAGGTTTCATCTGACTGTATCTGTTTTCTCTATAAAATATACGGCAGTCATCAGCTGAGACTAGGGTTTGGATAGGTAGACGAAGATTTAAGAAGAGAGTGGGAGCCCTAGCTGGTTTGGCTCAGTGGATAGAGCGTTAGTCTGTGGACTGAAAGGTTCAATTCCGGTCAAAGGCACATGCCCAGGTTATGTAAGCCCACATTTCTCAGATTCTTTGAAGCCTGGTGAGGTATGTTATTATGGTAGAAATAGTGTGTGGAACTTATGCAGTGTCCTGAAAGAAAGAGGGCATGCCCTTCCCCTTTCTTCTTCCTCCTTCCTGCTGCCTAGAGTATGGGGATGGCAGCTGGAGCAGCCACACTGTGTCATGAGGCAACCTTCAGAACGGAGGCGACACACACACAGAGAACACAAACAGAAGGGCCCTGGACCCTTTAGGATCATGGAGCCATCACAATCACCAGTCCTGGACCTTCTATATCTAGATTTTTATGAGGAGAATGCTTACCTTATTTAAGCCCCCTATATTTTGAGTTTTCAATCACCATCATCTGACCTATCCTACATAATACAGGTTAACTTTGTGCTTTCCCCCAGAAATGTTCAGCTGATAGGGTGGCAGATGCAGATAACAACTTTTACCAGGGTTGAAGTCTAATCAAATAGGCACCAGAGAAGAGAGATAAGAAAGTAAAATTTATGAGGGAGTAGTACAATGGTTAAAGCACAGCCCAGAAACTTTAAGTGAAGACAAAGGAGAACAGCAGAGATGAGCAACAGAGAGAAAAGCCAACAGATCCCTGGCTCCACGGCTCCTTCTTCATCTTAATGCTCCACTAAATCTGACTTGTGGGGCTTATGTCACTTAGGAATAAAAGAGAGTTACCAAGCAACACAGCATAACTTTCCACCTTTCTTAACAAATGGAATTTTTCTATTTTACAAAAGAGTATCATACTAACACTAAAACCCAGCCCACCAACCTCATTCCTTTTTTTCAAATAACCCTTAGCTACAGTGTAAAGACAGGAAGAGGTTTGGGAAGGCAACTGAAAATCAAACAAACAAACATTCAAAAGAGAGAGAAATAAGAAAATAAGACAGTGTAAAAAAAAAAAAAGGAGAAGAACAAGTGTAGGGATTGTTTCTAGATCAATCACATTGCTGCCTAGTAGGAATTATTCTACTTAGAAAATGCCTAGGCAATGTTTAAGTAAAACAATCCCCAGTCAGGACAAGGACAGAAGGGAGTGGGATCATAAAGTCACCAACTAGCTAATTGATTGTGTTGTAAGTTTTTGTCAGATGGACAGACAGAAAAAGTACCATGTTGGTAAAAATTTCCTGGTCAATCCAAAAACGTTATATGCCAGGGAATGAGCCTCTCTCAGCTGCAAGCCATGGACCATGGCTCCCATGATTTAAGACGAAGGTGACAGTAAGAGCAAGTACAGAAAGCAGAGTAGAAAGTAAGGCACTAAGAAATAGGTAAGAGAACAAAACACTGATCAACATAAACAGAAAAAAAAAAAAAAAACCCTTCTCTCCACTCTCCCTTTTGCAGATGCTCCAGAGCTCAGTGTTGGAGAAGCAGCGTTGTGCCTGCCTTCCTCATCAGTGTGTGTCCTGCCAGCCTCTGGTTCTGGAGCAAAGTGGACATGAGGACCAGAAGGAAAGGAAGATGGCAACAGCAGACCTGTGAAAGTGTAAGAAGAAAGGAGGACTATTCCAGTGAAGAGGAAGCGTGGGGGGAGGGGGGGGGGGGGGAGAAAGGCGAAATTCCACAGCCATTCAGCTAGATCTGTCAGTCCAGGGAAGAGACCCAGGAAACTGGAGCACATGTAATCTAGGGATGCCTGGAGCATCAGAGACCTTGAAGGGCACGCTGATCTCTGGCAGAGACAACTATGAGAAAGACTGAATAGTACGATGGTTAAAAATGCGGACTCAGGATCTGAGCTGCCTCAGTTTAAATCCCTACATTACCATGTGCTGGTGTGTGAGCCTGAGCAAGCTACTTAAACTCCTGGTGCTTCAGAGAACTACCAACCCACTAAAAATCACTTACACTTCCTGGCCTCTCTGCACCCAGAAACTATATGCTACCACGTACTCCAACCTCACCAATTCCCACAAAGAAAAGAAAAACAAGAAGGCATTAGTTAGAAACAGTCTAAAATTTAATTCAAGGTGCTCTTCCATTGTTTAGATTGAGAAGAGATTTTTATTTTACTAAAGAATTTCTCCAAGAAAAAATTTCATTTCCCTAAATTACCCAATCCAACACCCCACTCACAGGGCAAGCCAAAGGCCCAAAAGGACACCTTACCTTCACCAGCACATAGTCCCCAGGCTGAGCTCTGACCCTGAGCCCAGAGTCAGTGGCATCCTCCATCTCTACATCAGGGAATATCACCTTAAGGTTTCCATCATTCCGGCCGCATAGCTCAGTGGCAGAGCGTTTACTGAGCTGCAGAAAGAAGAGGGGAGACTGTATGAACCTGTCATAGTCATCAGTTCTTGAAGGCAGAAAGTACACCTTCTATGTCTCAGACCCCAAGGGTCTTACTCAGAGAGCATTCCTTAACCAAGGAATCTCTGAAGAAGACTAAGTGTTGCCACTGCCCCACCAACAAGGGCAATACGTGGCACACAACAGAAATTCAATCAAGTTTTGCTGACTCCACATTAGTGAATGACTCAATCAATGAGTCTGATTACAGAACTCATTTCAGCAGGAATGGACCTCAAACAGGCCTGAAACGAAGGACATATAGGTGATGCTCTTTGCAAACCAACGTTCACTTTACCCAGCAGTTTCACAGTAATCACTCAGGAATGTTCTGGGGTTGTTTGGCCCTGATTACATGCCCCTGATGAATAGGTAGACTTGAAACCAGAGTCTCCATCACACATGCAGAAAATAAGGCCAGGAGAATAATAAAACCAGAATGATGGAATTAACTTCTAGACTATATACAAATCTTTTTCTTACAGCCATGATGAAGTAACAAAAACCAAATTTATCCTCAAGCCTTGAGTAACCAGGAAACTGGATAAAATGTATGAAATAACTTTTTTCAGATTTTGAACAGAGATCACATAAGACTATGATCCCCAAGAGAAGGAAAACAAATGAGATGAGCCCTCCAATCACCCCTGCGTTTTGCCAGAAGGCACGGAGTATGCAAAGCAGGGAGGGAGATCTCAAGGCAGAGCATGGTGATGTCTCTGGACTGAAGGACTGGAGTACAGGAAGCCTGCATAACTAGAAATTGTGGGACAAGTTCTAGACACGAGGGAGATAAACAGAAAAAAGCTATGAAAGTGTGCAAAGGGATCCCCTGAGTCTTTGCTGAATACTACTACATGCTCCTCTACAGAGGGAAACTCCGTGAAGTCGGGCAAAAGGAAGTTATTGAGAACTCCCAGAGCTCACATGGGGCTGGGAATCATTTGCTCTACCTCTAAATAGTCCTCATTGATTCCTTGGGACATGCAGTATTGACTCCAGAAGAGCCAAAAACTAGTATTGAGGCTAAACTATCCCTATAACAAAAAAGCTTTTCTAACAAAGCTTAAAAACAAGCCTTGAAAGGATCAAACGGAACTGTAACATCACTGCCTATCAGAACAAAGCCAAACGCAAAATCCAGACACTCATAAGTGAACACTGCAATGTCCAACATCCAATCAAAACTCACTAAATATGCCCAGAAGCAGGAAAACGTGACCTACAATCAGCAGAAGAATCAGTCAACAGAAACAGACCAACAGAGTTTGGTCAAGATGACAGAGTAGATAAACACTGTGCTCGCCTCCTCCCACAACCACATCAAAATTACAGGAAATTAGAAAACCACCACCCTTGAGAACCACCTGAAGATGAGTTGAACGAACTCCTATAACTAAAGAAAAAAAGAAGCCACATCAAAACTGGTAAGAGGGGTGGAGATGCAAAACAGACTGGTCCCACACTCATGTGTGGCAGTTAAGATTCAGGAAAAAACTATGCTGTACACTTGAAAGTAATATAATATTGAATGTAAACTATAATTTAATTTTTTTTTAATTATAAGATTCGGGAGGTGTATCTCAGCTGTGGAGGTTCCCATGAGGAGCAAGGCGGCCCAGTCCAACACTGGGCTCCCCAGCCCAGAGCACCAGTGCCAGGACAGAGTCCCTACAACATCAGGCTGTAAAAATCAGCAGGGACTCGACTGGGTGAGACAGAAGACTGCTGTAGACCCGGGCATCCTCTTAAAGAGCCCACACAGGGCCGCACTCACTCATACTCACCCTAAGCTCCAGTGAAGAGACAGCAGCTCAAAAAGCACCAGGGACTTACAGGGAGGAACTGAACTGTCTAGCTTCAGAACCAGGGCTGGAGGGAAAGCACTCTCCCAGACAGAAGTGCTGGCAGGGACCATGATTCCTTTGTTGAGCCCTCCCCACACACAGCCCACAGGCACAGGCAGAGGAGGGTGCCAAGTCTGAGCCTCCATCAAAATGCCTAACACCCTGGTGATTGATTCCCTGAGACCCCACCCCAGCCAACTCGTGCTGGAGCAGACTCTCTTTTAGTGGCAGTCCTACACAAGTGGCCGGCTTCAGCCCGTGCTGAGGGCTTTCCTAAAATCTCTCAAAGGTCCACAAACCCCAAACAATGGCTGGTCTTGGCATATACTGTACCTCTTTTAAGCGGACCCAAGCCTGGCACTAGTGGCAGCCGACCTCAGCTCACAGCTAGCCTCACCCAGGCATTCTTAAACCCAGAGCAGGCATATCCAACTGCGTATCACTTTGTAGCTCCTCTGAGGTGGACCCAGGCCAGGCACAGGCAGCGAATGACCTGGGAGGTCTAGACCGAGAGCCCCTCCCAAGCCCAGAAACAAAACACCTTCTGCGCATGGGCCACGAAGTTTCAATCGCACTGTACATGCGCGCCCGCACGTGGTATTTTGTGGAAGAGCCACACTCAAGGGGCCAAAGAGCCGCATGTGGCTCATGAGCCGCAGTTTGCCGACCACTGGGTTAGAGCATCATCTCGATATGCAAGGTTGTGGATGCAATCCCCAGTCAGGGCACATATATGAATCAACCAATGAATGCACAAAGAAATGAAACAACAAATAGATATTTCTCTATTTCTCTCCCCACTTCCTCTCTTTCTCTAAAATCAATAAAAAAATTTCAAAAAAGAATCTACCAATGAATGTACAAATAAGTGGAACAACAAATCAATGTTTCTCCCCCCCCCTCTAAAATCAATGAATTAAAATAAATAGATAACCAATGAAAATATATTTTAAAAGGTAGATGAAAAAACATTTCTTTCAGACCAATAGAAGCTGAGAGAATTCATTATCAAAAGATCTGCAGTATAAGAAATGTTAAAGGAAGTTTTTCAAGCACAAAAGAAATGATAACAAATACAAACTTGAATGTACACAAGGGATTAAAAAAAGGGGGGGTACATACAAAAGATTTTTTTCTCATTTAAAAAATTTCTTTAGAAAATACTTGTTCAAACAAAAATATCAATATATTTTGGAATATAAAGTAAATATCTATGACAACAAGAGCACAAAAGATAAGGGGAAGGGACAGAAGAACATCACTGTAAGGGTCTTATATTATACAGGTTGAGTGATGCCTTGACTGGGATTAAAACAACTGGTCAAAACTCCAGCCCAGCTGGTGTGGCTCAGTGATTGTGTCGACCCATGTACCAAGAGGGCACTGGTTCAATTCCCAGTCAGGGCACATGCCTGGGTTTCAGGCTCAATCCCTAGTGAGGGGTATGCAAGAGGCAGCCAACAGATGTTCTCTGTCATCAATATTTCTATTTCTCTCTCTCCCTTTCCCTCCTCTTTCTCTAAAAAAAAAAAAAGAAAAGAAATTAATAAAAATGTTTAAAATAATAATCCAAAGAGCACATAATCTGCCCTTAGAAAATCAAGCTCTGACTACATGTATTCTTAAGTGATCAAAGACACAAGGAGGAGCTCGGCTGGTGTTGCTCAGTGTTTGAGCATCAACCTATGAACCAGGAGGTCACAGCTCGATTCCCAGTCAGGGCACATGCCAGGGTTGCAGGCTCGATCTCCAGTGTGGGGTATGCAGGAGGCAGTTGATCAATAGTTTTTCTATTTCTTCATGTATAAAAGGAGGCTAATAACAGCACTACCTCCAAGTACTGTGGTGAGACTCATGTGTTGATGACCATTAAGTGTATATCTCCTGGCAGACACAAGTGCTCAGTATACATGTGTTATCTTTATCTTCTCTGCCACTCTGGATATAGCAATCTAGCCCCAAGTGAATAATGGCTTATGTGCGATGCATAAGAAAACCTTGTTTTGGTTCATTTAATTACTATGGGCTCTCTGTGGGGCCGATGAAATCAGGAACAAAGATTAGCAACATTTCAATACTTAACCTTCATTCATTCAAAAGACAAGTACAGTATACCTTTTGTGACGAGAGCTGGGAATATAATAAGACCTAATTCCTACTGGATAAAATGTAGATTGCTAACAGACATGAACACGTACACTTCTCCAGAATTACAACTGACACAAAGCTCTTAGTGAGGCAAACACCTTCCGAAGTATTAACCAGCTCAGCAGCACCATCCATCAGCCACAGCTGGACCGAATCACAGGAAAATCCCTAACCTAAGCCAAACTGATCAGGTTCCCACTCCTAGAAATCTGAATTGAGGCTGAGAGACAAAATTTGGTCTGTGGATAGCTGGAATAATAACATGAAAATGCAAGAATTACAGGACTGCTCTATTCTGCCACCCAAATGAAGAAGCAGGAAAAGCAGGTCTAAGGAGACAAGAAAGTCTGAGCCTCAAGGGCTTCCCAGGCTGGATAGAGACCCTTCCAGACCCTGACAGTATTCCTGCCCTTGGGCTCCATAAAGTTTTGTGCCAAAAAAAACCCAAAACTCTTTTTAGCTTAGCCTGAATGATTTGAACAAATTTCTACTGTTACTCACTACCGGAGAGTCCTAACAAACACGAACACCAGGCAATTGGTGGCTTTGGTGCTGCCATATCCTGAGGCATGGAGCAGGAGTCTCCTCTCCCAAACCAGAACTCGAAAAGGTCACAGAAAGGGCTTCTCTCTTTTCCCTCTTCTCCACTGGCTGCAGCATGCAGCTTCACAAGTGGTCAGGGTCCCAAACTCACCCCTTATCCCATCTGTTTAGTGCTCTCCCTAAATGATGGCAAGGTCCCCAGGCTTGACCACAGAAACCACAAACTTCCTGAAATTCGGTACATTTCTAAGAAAGAATTAAAGACAGACAGTAACTTTGGTTCTAAAAATATACATATGATACAGCTTCCAGAAAGATGGAACACACATACTTTCCCCTAATGCTTTCACTTAGTACAAAAATATCCTTCAGAAACAAAAGGAGAAATCAAGACATTCTAAGATAGATGAAAATAAAGGGAATCTGCTGCCCGAGGTTCGAAAGGAAGTCCTCTAAACCAGTGGTCGCCAACCTTTCAGACCTCACAGACCACCAGTGGTCCGCGGACCATCGGTTGGCGACCGCTGCACAAAGAAAGGAAACAATAAAAGGGGGAACCCTGGAACATCAGGAAGGAAAAAAGAACATCTACACAGAAAACTACCCAAAAAACACGTAGGCCTATTAAACGAATTCAGCAAGGTCACAGGATACAGATAAACATACAAAACTCAATTATGTCTACATTATAGCAATGAACATACAGACACCTGAAATTAAAAACAACAGCCAATCACAATACCTTAAAAAAAATAACAGGAAATACGTAGGTGTACATCTAACAAAACATATACAGGATCTGTATACTTGACAACTACAAAAACTGATAAAAGGAATCAAAGAAAATCTAAATAAAGGAAGTCATACTATGTTACAAAAAATAAACAAAATGTATGTAGATACATATGGTCTCACCCCCTCCACCAGCACCAGCTGGGTACAGCCCACAGAGGTCTTGTTGGCTTTCGTTGCTTCTTCTCGGAAGACAGTGATAAGTTCCTCCAAACGCCTTAATTTTACCTCTTCCAGGACATCATCCTTCAGCCTGTGATATGCCCGTGTCTTCTATAAAAAACATTTTTTAAAGAGGGAGGTCACCAAGGACCTATAGAATTCACAGCGGGAGACCATGTTCATTCCACCTGCAAGTTACAGACATGTGTACAAGAAACCCAGGCCCTACCCCGAGGGTTCTCTAGTTCTGAGAGCCTTCTAAGAGAAAAAGGTAGCTATGCAGTGGAATCACCATTTTTGCAAGGCCTACACTTTAAATTTAGCACATGAAAATTGCAGACTCAAAATTGTTTTTGACATTTTTATAGAATGTCCTAAGAATAAAGGTTACATTTGTACATATACTAAGTAACTCATGTACCAAGTTACTTAGCCATGTGTTTATAAAATCACAAGATGCAAAGCAGCCTAAATGTTTATCAATAGGTAACTAGTAAAACAAATTATTATTTACATAATGGGATATTATACAGTTGTTAAAAAATAGTAAGATAGTTTTATATATACTGATATGATTGCTCTCCAAAATATACTTTTTTTAAAGATTTTTAAAATTGATTTTTAGAGAAAGAGGAAGGGAGGAGGGAGGGGGAGAGAGAGAAAGAGAGAGAGAACAATGTGAGAGAAAAACATCAATTGGTTGCCTCCTATATGCGCCCCAAGTAGGGATCAAGCCCACAACCCAGGCATATGCCCTGACCAGGAATCAAACCAGCAAACGTTTGATGCACAGGATGACACCCAACCAACTGAGTCACACCACCCAGGGCCCCAAAATATACTCTTAACAGAAATAAACAAGGTACAAATGAACATGTATACTAAATCTGGGGTACAAAGAATACATATAAATATGTTTTAAATACATGAACTATCTCTAGAAGTTTGCAGAAGAAACTGCTAAGAGCAGCTGCCTTCAGGGAAGGAACTAAAAAACTAGGCAACCTGGGAAGAAATCTCACTACATACGATTTTGACCTTTTGAGTTTTATACCATGAGCATATATTACCTAGTTCAAAAAAAAAGAAAAGAAAATTTATCCTTGGCCAGCTGGTGTAGCTCAATTAGTTAGGCACCATCCCAGGCACCGAAGGTTGCCAGTTCAATTCTAGTCAGGGAACATACAGTAGTTGCAGTGTTGATGACCAGTAGGGGGTGTGCAGGAGGCAGCAGATGGGTGTTTCTCTCTCTCCCTCTCCTTCCCTCTCTCTCTAAAAATCAATAAACTATTCTTTAAAAAAGAAAAAGAAAATGTATCCTTGAAAAGCCTTTACATCATCCAACACCATGGTATGAGTGCATGTTTTACTACTACTACTACACACACACACACACACACACACACACACACACACACACACAAAGATCATAACAGCCCTAACTGGTTTGGCTCAGTGGATAGAGCATCAGCCTGCAGACTGAAGGGTTCCAGGTTTGATTCTGGTCAAGGCCACATGCCTGGGTTGCAGGCTTGATCCCCAGGAGAGGATGTGCAGGAGGCAGCCAATCAATGATTCTCTCATCATTAATGTTTCTATCTCTCTTTCCCTCTCCCTTCCTCTCTGAAATCAACAAAGATATATTTTTTAAAAATCTTAACACAGTTGGAGAACCAATGAGCAAGACAAAAGTATGGAATAAGAGAAAAATCAATACACCAAAGTCTGGGTATTCAAATCAATCTGCCTTTGAGAGAACTACAAAATCCAGAAAAATATGGAGAATAGGTAGAGAATCCTAAAATGTAATTCACTTACAGGGTTTACGCTATTCTGTCTTATTAACAATTTACCTCTATTATACACTATCTTGGGTGCTTTACACATATTATCTTATTTAATCCTCAAAACCACCTGAGTTGGTACTAATGTTATCCCCATTTCACAAATGAAGAAACCACGGACCTTTCCCAAGGTCACATAGTTATTAAATGAGAGAGGAGTCATTTAAGTGCTTGCTCTCTTCTACAGGCTATTTGATTAAGTCTCTATAACCTAAACCCTAACCCAGGAATTAGATCCCAAAGTGTACGCTCATATTCAATGCCCAATGCCCATAGAATATGCTTCCATAACACACTTAAAACCCATTTCCCAAATCTAACATTATAAGAATTCCTACGGCATGTTTGTGATGTTCATGGAAAATAAGCAACAGCTCCTCCGAAGCTTCATCCCTGAAATAATTCTGTAAGAGACATGAATATACACACCAGCCCACGTACACTGCCTGCAGAACACGAGACAGTGGGCTTTAAAATAAATGAGTTAGCTTGACTGATGGCAGCTGAGTTGATAGTGGCTAAGGTCACAGGTTCACTCATTCATCAGTCAGCTTTCCTGAGCCCATGGCAGCAGAGGCTCCTCAAACTCCAGCCCAAACACAAGGCAAGTTACCCCCAATGTGACTGTGGGAATAAGAAATGACCTAGGCCAGTGGTCGGCAAACTGCGGCTCGGCAAACCGCGGCTCATGAGCCACATGAGACTCTTTGGCCCCTTGAGTGTGGCTCTTCCACAAAATACCGACTTCTGCGCATGGGCCACGAAGTTTCAATCGCACTGTATGTGCGCACCCGCACATGGTATTTTGTGGAAGAGCCACACTCAAGGGGCCAAAGAGCCGCATGTGGCTCGCGAGCCGCGGTTTGCCGACCACGGACCTAGGCAATTCATCCCTACCACCAAGAAAAAGGCAGCAGACCAGGACTATCCCCTTTCTGCAAGAAAACATTATTCTGTTTCCTTTCTCGTCTCCTTCTGTATTGTTTACCTGGGAAACTGTTATAGGAGAAACTCCAAAGTGGGTATCAGTGAGGTCACCTGACCTATAAAAATGGAAACTAAAAGTAGTTGAGGATGGCTGGGAGGGTGACAAGGAGCCTCTAAAACAAATCATGTCTGTAGGCCGAAAGGAAGTTCTGCATGTTGAGAAATGAGTTTAGATTTCTTGTAAAGAGAATAATGTCCCTCCCTCCCCATTCCAATTCTAAACAATCTACACATAATTTCAAATATTCTAATAAAGAGAAATGTTGGCACAGGTAATTATTATTCGTCTCCAATTGCTGAATGATGTCAAATAGCAGACAGGTGGATTAGATAAAATAAAGAAATGAATGGTAAGATCCTTGTGGCTTCTCAAGGACTGCCTTGCTGCCCTTTATTTTTCTTTCCAGTTATCCACAGTGACCCCCAAACTGGTCAGAAATGCGGTCAGTCTCAGCACAGAAGTAGTTACTCCCCCTCCCAGAGCTCACCTGTCTCATGCTGTAGGCAAAGAGGAACCCCATGTTGTACTGAACTTCCCGCAGCAAAGACACTGTCTGGAGGTGATCTTCCTCTGTCTCACCACAGAAGCCGGCAATGAAATCACTGCTGAGGCTCACACCTGGACACACAACCAAGGACAAAGGACAGCTGCTTACTTTCAAGAGAGGCTTTTGGAACTTGCAGGCCACAGAGGGAGGGACAGCAATTGTAAGGGCTTTCGGAGCTATTCAGCCCATGGGCAAGTGTCCCTCAGGTCACTGCAGATGAGGAGGGAATAGGCCTGCTTATCTACAACGTGCCCATGCCAGAGCCTGGCTTCTCAGGCTACATTCCCCTTGGTACCAGAAAAGGTATTTTCACTTCAAATGTGGGATTTGGGAGCACAGTAGGAGTCCACATTTTCAAATTGGTCCTGCTTTGTACTTATATCTGGTAAAAACATGGCCGTGCCCCATATAAATATACTTTCGAAGTTAGTTTAACACAATGCTCATTTAAAATAGTAACAATGACTACTATTTACTGAATACTTACTAAGTGCTACACATTACTATCTATTTTTTTTTAAATATATTTTATTGATTTTTTACAGAGAGGAAGGGAGAGAGATAGAGAGTTAGAAACATCGATGAGAGAGAAACATCGATCAGCTGCCTCCTGCACATCTCCTCCTGGGGATATGCCCGCAACCCAGGTACATGCCCTTGACCGGAATCGAACCTGGGACCTTTCAGTCCGCAGGCCGATGCTCTATCCACTGAGCCAAACCGGTTTCGGCCACATTACTATCTATTTAACTTAACCTATTTAATTACCCAAAAATCCAATGAGGTGAGTAGTATTTATTGCATTTTATAGATGAGAAAACTGCAGTCCAGAGAACTTCCACATTATCCTGTCCCATCAAAATGAAAGTATTTATGCATAATACTAGTTACAATCATTAGAAATTTGGACAAAATGTAGACATTGTCAACCAAATCTAAAATAAAAGACTAGAGAACCAAGATGGCGGCATAGGTTAACGCCGGAGTTTGCTGCTTTGAACAACTACTTCAAAAGTGAAACCAAAAAACGGAAGGGACATCACCCAGAACCACAGGAACGCTGGCTGAGTGGAAGTCCTACAACTAGGAGGAAAGAGAAACGCACACGGACACTCAGAGGAGGCGCAGTGCTGAAGTCAAATTCTGAGGTGCAGAGTGCGCGGAGCGGGCTGGCGGTGGAGGGCGCGGTTGTTGTTTTCAATCGGGAGGGAGTCGCAGACTCTGAGCACCAGATCCGGGCGAGTCTTTAGGGACCCAGACTCAAACGGGAGAAGCAGGACTGTCTGGCTTCGGTCAGAGCGAGTGCAGCTTTCTCTCCCAGCTTTGCAGCGGGTGCTGGGACTCAGAGAGGCAGAGCCCCTTGGGACAGGACTGAGAGCCGCCATAACTGCTCTCTCCGGCCCACCCTGTTGATCCTGTGCGACCCGCCCCGCCCAAGCCCTGCACAGAGGCATTTGCCGGATAGCCTCAGGCAAAGGCTAGATTAGCACCTCCCTAGAGGACAGAAGTTCTCTCACTGCTGACACAGCTGATTCTCATAGCCACTTGGCCTGGAGGTCAAACCCTCCCTGGAATTAGCTACAACAATCAAGATTTATCTATAAGACTGCGAACAAAGACCACTAGGGGGTGCACCAAGGAAGCATAACAAAATGCGGAGACAAAGAAACAGGACAAAATTGTCAATGGAAGAAATAGGGTTCAGAACCACACTTTTAAGGTCTCTCAAGAACTGTTTAGAAGCTGTCGATAAACTTAATGAGATCTACACGAAAACTAATAAGACCCTCGATCTTATATTGGGGAACCAACTAGAAATTAAGCACACACGGACTGAAATAACGAATATTATACAGACGCCCGACAGCAGACCAGAGGAGCGCAAGAATCAAGTCAATGATTTGAAATGCGAGGAAGCAAAAAACATCCAACCGGAAAAGCAAAATGAAAAAAGAATCCAAAAATGCGAGGATAGTGTAAGGAGCCTCTGGGACAGCTTCAAGCGTACCAACATCAGAATTATAGGGGTGCCAGAAGATGAGAGAGAGCAAGATATTGAAAACCTATTTGAAGAAATAATGACAGAAAACTTCCCCCACCTGGTGAAAGAAATGGACTTACAGGTCCAAGAAGCGCGGAGAACCCCAAACAAAAGGAATCCAAAGAGGACCACACCAAGACACATCATAATTAAAATGCCAAGAGCAAAAGATAAAGAGAGAATCTTAAAAACAGCAAGAGAAAGAAACTCAGTTACCTACAAGGGAATACCCATACGACTGTCAGCTGATTTCTCAACAGAAACTTTGCAGGCCAGAAGGGAGTGGCAAGAAATATTCAAAGTGATGAATACCAAGAACCTACAACCAAGATTACTTTATCCAGCAAAGCTATCATTCAGAATGGAAGGTCAGATAAAGAGCTTCACAGATAAGGAAAAGCTAAAGGAGTTCATCACCACCAAACCAGGATTATATGAAATGCTGAAAGGTATCCTTTAAGAAGAGGAAGAGGAAGAAAAAGGTAAAGATACAAATTATGAACAACAAATATGCATCTATCAACAAGTGAATCTAAGAATCAAGTGAATAAATAATCTGATGAACAGAATGAACTGTTGATTATAATAGAATCAGGGACATAGAAAGGGAATGGACTGACTATTCTTGGGGGGGAAAGGGGTGTGGGAGATGTGGGAAGAGACTGGACAAAAATCGTGCACCTATGGATGAGGACAGTGGGTGGGGAGTGAGGGCGGAGGGTGGGGCGGGAACTGGGAGGAGGGGAGTTATGGGGGGGAAAAAAAAGGAACAAATGTAATAATCTGAACAATAAAGATTTAATTTAAAAAAAATAATAAAATAAAATAAAAGACTACAGAGTAATTTTATTAGGAGGAAAGAAAAAGGGTTAAGATAAATAGGAAAGGAATAACCTCTAAGTACACATTTTTAAAGATATCAATTGCCCCCAAATCAGAACTAATTCAGACCATATATAACTTTGCCAACTAACAAGAAAAAACAAGGTCTCTCCCATATGCTCAGAAACACAAAAACTATAGAAAATGAATCTCTTTAGCCCTGAGGCCATAAGCTGATACACATCTCTGAGTATTTCTAGCAAGACCAAAACATTAAAAAATCAGAAAGAAGTAAAAGAAAGAGCCCTGGCTGGTGTGACTCAGTTGGTTGGAGCATTGTCCCATACACCAAAAGGTCGTGGGTTTGATTTCTGGTCAGGGCACATACCTGAATTGCAGGTTCGGGCCCCGGTTGGGGTGCATACGAGAGACAACCAATTGATGTTTCTCTCTCGTATCGATGATTCTCTTTCTCTCTCTCCCCCTTCTTCTAAAAGACGAGAGAGAGAGAGAGAGAGAGAGATGAAGAGAAGCAAAATAAGTGTAAAAGGTGTCAAAAGATACTGCCACAGGTGTTGCCTGTATCTAAGACTAAGGTCACTGTAATGTGCTCAGCAGAATACATTTCTTAAATGTACCTGGAATAGACTCTCTGATATGATGAATTAACTCCACATAAGCTTCTCTTGAATAGCTGCAATAAAGAACAGAAAGAAAAGACTTAGATGAGCCAATCTTCTTTAAATGAATGCTATAAAAAGATAACACTATGAACTACCACATGTAATCACTTCTCACCCACACAGGACAGTACCATCAGTTAAACTATCCAAAAGATCTTATGATCCAAAACTTATACTGTAACCTAATTTAGGGCATATGAATGTTTAGTTCAAGAACATAAATTATTTTAAACAGCCTTCTGCATTTAACTAATAATGAAGATAGATTAAACATTTCAAAGGATCTAGATGATTTTATATGCTCTCTGGTTCCAAGATGATGGCCAGAGGGATATCAAGATCACCAAGAATAATTCGGAGGTTGACAAGGACTTGTTTAACAGTGTTTTCAAGTCTGCCTGAGAACTCTGACCTTTGGGGGGGAGTGGAGGGGCCAATTAAAAATAAATAAATAAATCTCTAAAAGTCTTTGCCAATGTCAAAAACACTAGTTCCATACAGCTTGCCATCGGTCACATTCTCCTTTCAGTCTTATATCTGCAATATTTATTATCCCCAAAGTAAGTGAACAGATAGAGCTATACTAAATTCCAAGACCTAAAAAACCTTCATGTTAAAATTGCAGTGTGCCACATGGTAGGTGCTTAATAAAAAAAACATGCTAAGCAAATGAAATGAGTGATCCAGTCCTTAGTCTATACATTCTTAGTGAACAAAAGCAAATTACAATGTCCCTGGGTTTATTCATATAACAAATATTTATTGAGCAGTTACTATGTGCCGCACACTATGCTAGAATTTTAGACACTGTTTGCTCCTAAAGGAGACATTGAAAAGCTGTACCCCCTTCTCATGGCTTCCAGTACACGGCTACTTCCACTCTGGGCTGGTAGGTGGATCTGTTTACAGATGTTGTCTCTCTCATGAATCAGCTGCAGAACCTGGTCAAATAGAACACATTAGTCATCAAAGTCTCACCAAAGAATCTTACAGAAAGGAATACCCACCCCCTCTGTTCTTTGCCAAAGTTAATTTTCAAGTAATTAAGAGGCTAATTAAACCAAACACATGAATTACCCAAATGCTCTACTTTTGCTCAAACCATGTTCTGTCTGTCCCAGACAGAAATGCTTAAGGATACAGATAGCAGTTTGGCACAGTTAACTGTCAATATTTACCTCATCAGGAAAATCCTTGGGGTGGGGAGAGGTAAAACGAATCCTCATTTCAGGATCTATTCTAGAGACCTGATCCAGAAGGTGAGCAAAACGAAGGCCCCCTTGCTTGGTTTTATAGTTGGTGGAGAAGCCACGGCTGAGGTTGGTGGACACTGCATTGTTGAACTGGACCTCTGAATTGTCCCGATAACTATTAACATTCTGACCAAGCAGTGTCACTTCTTTCAGCCCCTGAAAAGCGGGAAATAAATACTTTGAGAGCAATTTAAAATAGTTTGGTAGCTTCATGCCAAATCACTAACTAAAATTAGCTGTGTCATAATGTTAACTTTAAAAAACAGGATACACTAAAAGCAATGTGGATCCTGGATTGGATCCTGAAAAAGAAAAATGACATTAAAAAGTGGCAAAATCAGGAAAAAAAGTCTAAAGTTAGTTAATAGTAATGTACCATATTTGGTACATTTTAGTTTTGACAAATGTACCAAAGTTAAGTAAGATGTTAACATTAAGAGGTAACTTGATCTTTGCAACTTTTGTGTAAATTTAAAGTTATTCCAAAACTTTATTTTAAAAAGTTTATTAAAACAAACAAAGAAGGATATAAAACTAAGTAAAATGCACACACATATAAAAAGACATAACAGTCAAATGCAAAGAGTCACGGGACAATTAAGAAAATCTGAGTATGAGTGGGCTAGGATTAAAATGATATTTAGCAATTTTTGTTAATCTCATTAGAAGAATTATGGTAATGAAAATTTCCTTATTTTTTAGAGATGTATTAACTTAAGGGTGAAATGTCATGCTATACTTTGAAATATTTTATCAACAAAAAAAATAGATAAGGCAATTATGGCAAAATGTAACAATTATTACATTTAAGTGATAGTTTTGTTTGTTGGAGCCTCATCCCATGCATCAAAAGGTTGTGGGTTCGGTCAGGGCTTACTTAAATACCTAGGTTTCAGGCTCAATCCCCGGTTGGGGGGCATACAGTAGGCAACTGATTTATGTTTCTCTCTCACATTGATGGTTTTTTTCTCTCTCTTTCTCCCCTTCCTCTCTCTCTAAAATCAATAAAAACATATCCTCAGGTGAGGATTTTTTTTTAAATAAAATTAAATTTAAAAATTTAAGTGACTGTTAGTTAGGGAAAAGGGGCCACAATACTATTCTCTCTTTCCTGTGTAAATTTTTTTCATATAAAAAGATAATAAAGAGGCTTAAAAAAAGGCTGCTTACTTAAATGACTTCCAATCAATAACCATTGTTTGAATGAATAAACAACATTCTGTTAAAGGAAAATATTCTATTCTCTTTGTAACTGTAGTCTAAAAAATCTAAATGAAAGAAACATCTTTTAAAAAGCTACTCTAGTCCTGGCCAGTTGTTCAGTGGTTAGAGCATCAGCCCGAGGACCAAAGGGTCTCAGGTTCGATTCTCAGTCAAGGGCACATGTCTCGGTTACAGGTTTGATCCCCAGTCAGGGCATGTGGGGGAGGCAACCAATCGATGTCTCTCTCTCTGCCTCTCTTTCTCTCTCTCTCTGTCTCTCTCTCTCTCCCCCTCATTCCTCCCTTCCACTCTCTCAAAAAAAAAAAAAAAAATCAATGGGAAAAATATCCTCGGGTATGAATTAAAAAAAAACAACACACTCTATAAGTAAAATAAATAAGTGATTAACAGATCCTTTAAAACACAATGCAGAATCATAGTTTTTCACAAGTTAGTGGGCTCTGAGTTCACTAAGATTCACTATAATGTTAAGTTCCTTTTGTTATATGCAAATACCTTAGAAAGGTTAGGGAGTTTTTGTCATCACCTCAGTTTACTTAAACAGAATTTCGCTATCTTGAGAGAGTGAGTTTTGGCACTGTGGAGTAGATGGAAGAGGAGAGGAAGGAGACAACTTTAGACCAGGAAGCACTTGTAGAGGTAGTGTATGGGGAATACCTCACAGTACCTATGTGAGCAGTCAGGGAACAAACTACAAAAACTGAGAATTAGGGGATGGGGGGGGGGAAAGAGAGCACTGACAGAGAGTAAGAAAGCAAGCAAACTGCTGACTTAGAACTGGAGGAGGGGCTAGCCTCCCTTGTCCTGAACCAACCAAGTCAGGAAACAGAGACTCCAGAAGAAAAACTCCACATTCCCACCTCCTGTCCTGTTTTGCACAGCTGGAAGATTTGTGCCTAGGGTTGAGGAGAGACCTCCGCAAGGGCTGAGGGACCAGCTCCCAATAGGAAGAAGGCAGTAGGTACCTAGCCTCTGATCTGACTCACTAGCCTCATCTATTCTCTGCAAGCTGGCCCAGAGGTAAAATGAACAAAAGATATGGGAGGTTTCCCTGGAATGGACAAATCAATAAATCATTCTGTAAAAAATTACTATTGCCAGGTAGTTTAAAGACATTTAAACTACCTTCCAATAGCAATCCTTCCAATAATCTGGCAAGAAAGGTATTATTTTATCCTCTTTCATAGATGGGGAAACTATGTTTCGAAGAAGGTAGTTAAATGACCAGTGCCCAGGCACCGAGCCAGAGAACGGTGGAGTCAGAATTCATACTTAATCATCTTATTCTACATTCATGCTCTCATACTCTCTCCAATCTTCTGTGTTGACTCCTAAGCAAACTTCACAGTGGATCTGCCTATAATCTGTGGCATCAATGTGGCATGTATTTCTTTCTGGCCAGGTACCGTTTTAAACTTGTACAGCTTAAAAACAGCACAGGCTGCAAAACTAGAAAGCTGTCCTCATCCTCCCATAAACAAACTCTCCGTAAGGAAGCCTGGAGAACTTTTCACCTGCTCAGAAAGCTTTCTCACTTCCTCGAGAATGGAGGCAACAGGCCGACTCCTCTCCCGCCCGCGCGTGAAAGGAACAATGCAGTAGCTGCACATGTTGTCGCAGCCTCTCATGATAGACCTGGGGGGAAAGAACAGGACTCAGTAACAGCAGCAGCATGTCTTGGTCCAACCCAAGGAGCGGGTCACGATTCCCTTGGCATTATCCTTTGGCTCTAAATTCTCTTGACAAGGTACTCACACTGGACCAATACGAGATCTAAGAAAAACTAAGGCAGATATTTTTTGATCTTTAAAAACTATTCTTTAACCCCAGGATAGAAACCAAACCGTAACTGGTGGATATAGTGATTACCCTGAGGGACCAGTGGTGAAGGAATGGGTGAAGACATACCACACTTGGGCTTGCTACTGTTTATATTTACATATTATTTGAACTTCCCACTTCTAGGCCAGAAAAATAAATAAATATTATAAAGTGTATATAAGGAGCAGAGACATTGGATTTAAAACACAGGGGTCTGCAGCCCTGGCCAGGTAGCTCAGTTAGGTGGAGCATCACCCCATACAACAAAAGGTTGTGGGTTCAATCCCCAGTCAGGGCGAGTGTGGGAGGCAACCAATAATGTTTCTCTCTCATCTCAATGTTTCTCTCCTCTCTGTCTCTCCTCCCCCACCCCCCCACCCCCAAAAAATCAATAAAAACATATCCTTAAAAATAGGGTTTTTAAACATAGGATTAAAAATAAAACATAGGGGTCTGAATTTCTCCCATTCCTGGTCCAAATGCTAGGTATCTAAGTTAAGTCACTTTCTTTCATTTGCATCTTGTATACATGAAAGCCTCAATTTATTGTAAGGAAATAATTACCCTAATATGTATCAAAGATGTTCATTGAAGAATTGTTAAATAAATGTTAGCTATTATTTTTATTAAGCATTCTAACAACAGAGTATTGTCTAGCCATTAAAATGAAAATGGTTGGCAAACTTTTTCTGCAAAAAATGATATAGTAAATATTTTAGGCTTTGCATACAATCTCTGCCACATACTCAATTCTGCTGCTGCAGTGATGAAAGCAGCCGCACGCTATGTAAACAAATGGGCACAGCTGTTATTTCAATAAAACTTTATTTACTAAAACAGGCTGTAAGCCAATTTGCCAATCTCTGTTAGAGCAAATATAATGACATAAGAAATGTTCACCACTTTAAATAACAAAAGGTTATAAAACTGCCTGGCAGGCATGGCTCAGTGGTTGAGCACAGACCTATGAACCAGGAGGTCATGGTTCGATTCCCAGTCAGGGCATATGCCTGGGTTTGGGGCTTGATCCCCAGTGTGGGCATGCAGGAAGCAGCCAATCAGCGATTCTTTCTCATCATTGATCTTTCTCTCTCTCTCTCCCTCTCCTTCCCTCTCTGAAATCAATAAAAATATTTTTTTAAGTTATAAAACCAATTACACAAAGAGCTATTTTTTTTAATAAACAAACACATACACAAAGCATACACACATAAGCACTAAGGACAGACAGGGCAGCAATGATAAACACCAAAATGATAATAATAGTGTTTATCATTAGGTGGTAGAGGTAGAGTTAATTCTTACTTTCTTCTTTATGTTTTTCTATCTTTTCCACATTTTCTTCAACAAATATAAACTATTTTGTCAATTACTTTTTTAACTTTAAAGATCAGGGAAGAGAAAAAAAGAATCAGGAAAGCCTATGTGATAAAATAAAAGTATAGAAGGGAGGGTAGGAAAGACCTCATTTTATGTATATGAATACATATGCGAAAAACACTTCTCGCTCTAGCTGGTTTGACTCAGTTGATAGAGAGTCAGCCTGCAGACTGAAGGGTCCTGGGTAAGATTCCAGTCAACAGCACATACCGGTTGCGGCTTGATCCCCAGCCCTGGTTGGGGCACATGCAGGAGACAACCAATCGATATGTCTCTCTCATATCAATGTTTCTGTCTCTCTTCCTCCTTTCCACTCTCTAAAAATCAATGCAAAAATATCCTCAGGTGAAGATTAACCAAAAAAAAACCCACTTCTCAAAGGATTATACAAGAAACAACTAGCATGCCACCTCTGGGATGTGGCCTAGGAGGCTGGAGATGACAGGTGTGAGGAAGTCTTATACATCATTTTTTGTCTTTTGTACTGTGTGCATGCATTACATTTTTTTAATGTTTTCATTAATTTTTTAGAGACAGAGAAAGGGAGAGGGAGAGAGAGAAACATTGATTGGCTGCCTCCTGCACACCTTCTCCTGTGGATCAAGCTTGCAACCTGGGCATGTGCCCTGACCGGGAATTGAACCAGCGACCTCTTAGTGCATGGAATGACACGCAACCAATTGAGCCACACCAGCCAGAGCTTAATTTTTTTAATGTAATAACAATAACATGTTATTTTTATTTATTTTTTTATCCTCACCCAAGGATATTTTTCTATTGATTTTTTTAGAGAGAGTAGAACATAGAAAGAACAATAGAGAGAAACATCGATGTGAGAGAAACACATTGATTGGTTGCTTCCTGCACAAGCCCCAACCAGAGCCTTTGCCAGAGAGGAGCCTGCAACCAAGGTACATGACCTTGACCGGAATCAAACCTGGGTGCCTTTGGTCCATAGGCCGATGCTCTATCCACTGAGCCAAACTGGCTAGGGCAACATGTTATTTTCAAAGTGAGAAAGAAGTTTACTCCCTGTCTCTTGGTCAGTGACTCACACAAAAGCAGAAGTAGCACTGGGGCTGGTCTGGACTGGCATGACATCAGCATAGGTCTCATCCAGAGAAAGCAGCACATTGGCAGCTTGCTGGCCTGACTCAGCAACAGCCAGCAGCCGAGGAAGGTCCCGATAGGCATCTGGACCAGCCAAAATATCCACCATTTTCTCCCTGTTGAGGATCTCCTCCTTCAGTCTCTCAGCCATGCAACCTGGGAGGGAAAAGAAATAAGCACCTGTTCCCAAATTCATTGGGTCTCCTGGCTTCTCGCCACACATTATCTCCACCTGGATTGGAGGCCAGGGCACAGGAATTTCTCCAAGACTTTAGCATCATCCCTCATATTTGCCCAAACATTTGCACAGCATTGGAACCTGCTTCTTCCACAGGGAAAGGGCTCAAGAACAATTCAATTAAATGCCCAGAAAAAAACTAAATCACCATTCAAACACCTTTCTAAACATGAACCACCTCTTTTTTTCATTGAAAACTACTTGCTGTTACAAATAAAAACATTTTGCATCAGAAATTTATTTTTAAAAATAAAGCTTAGCCCAGTTGTCATGGCTCAGTGATTGAGCATTGAACTATGAACCAGGAGGTCACGGTTCGATTCCCAGTCAGGGCACATGCCTGGGTTGCAGGCTCGATCCCCAGTGGGGGGCATGCAGGAGGCAGCCGATCAATGATTCTCTCTCATCGTTGATGTTTCTATCTCTCTCTCCCTCTCCATTCCTCTCTGAAATCAATAAAAATATATTTCTTTAAAAATGTTTTAAAAAATAAAGTTTAATATACATTTCTACCCTTTTTATCCCTCTTCCTGCCCATAATACTTGATACTGGTAAAACCTGTAAGAAATTAGCCATCTATGCTGATATCTTCCATATGCTAAAAAACCATTATTATTAATAAGACTATCAAATTAATAAAAAGTCAATTTTATAACAAACACCCTTTGAAAATACTTGTTTAAGCACTATTCTTGCCCTGGCCGGTGTGGTTAAGTTGGTAGGACATCATCCCATGCACTGAAAAGGTTGCCAGTTCCATTCCCGGTCAGGGCACATGCCCAGATTGCAGCTCAATCCCCAGTAGGGGGCATGCAGGAGGCACCTGATGGATACTTCACTGTCACATCGATGTTTCTCTCTCTCTTTCTCCCTCTCCCTTCCTCTCTCTCTAAAAACTTTTTTAAATCTTTTAAAGAACTATTCTTGGTTGTACACCCATGTTCATAGCAGCATCATTCACAACAGCCAAAAGGTAAAAGCAACCCAAGTGTCCTTCAATGGATGTGGTATAAACATACAATAGAATATTATTCAGCCTTACAAAGAAGGAAATTCTGACACATAATTAAAGACATTATTCTAAGTGAAATAAGCCAGTCTCAAAAAGATAAAATTGTATTATTCTATACGTGAGGTACCTAGTCAAATTCAAAGAGGCAGAAAGTAGAATGGTGGCTGCCAGGGACTGAGGTGAGGAGGGAATGGCAAGTTATTGCTTAACGGATATAGGGTCTCAGTTTGGGAAGAGGAAAAAGTTCTGAAACTGATGGTGGTGATAGTTGCACAACAATGTGAATGTATTTAATGCCACTGAACTGTACATTTAAAAAGGGTTAAAATGGTAACTTTTATGTTACATATTTTTACCATTTAAAAAAAACCTCTTTGGGGGATTTCTAAAATTCCAATATTTACCCAGGGATTTCTATAATGAAGGAACTGGAATGAAACAAAACATTTCCACTAACCCTTCCATCTTCCTGTATCACTTAACACATTAATCTATGTAAAAGAATATACTCCAACTGTGTGTTGAACCATCAAGAGGAATTTAATTATTCTACAAGGGACACGGTCTGTTTTAAGGTTACATACATTAACTAAATTCTAGAAACAAGAGGGTACAGAACCTTTATTTTTGAAATATGCTTCCAAACTATCTAGATGAGAGCTGTCCAATAGAATTCCTAAGATGATAGAAATGTTCTTTACCTGTGCTGTTCAAACTGGTAGCCAGTGGCTACTGAGCAGTCACTACGTGGCTAGTGAGACTAAAGAAGTAAAACTGTAGTATTATTGAAGTTTAATTAAATTTAAATAACCACATGTGGCTACTGGCTATTGTATTGGTCAACACAGATCTGGATCTTCACCCGAGCATGCTTCAGGAGTCAAGATGAAATGTGCCTACACTGTAAATTTATGCTTGCAGCCCCTCAGACTCCCAACGCTCTCCTATCCGTAACTCTGTCACCATGAGCCACATGAGACTCCAGGAAGAACAGACCACTTTCTGAGTACCTATTACTTCGAGGCATTATAAAAAGCCATTTTATGAGCTTTATCTCATTTAATCCTACAGCCTCTGACATTAAGTACAAGAGTTGCATGAGGTATATAAGATTTCTTCACACACTGGGAATCTGGCCTCTAGGAGAAACCCTAGTACATAAAGCTACATGGAGCCCAAGTCTCAAAACCCACAAAAATCTGCAAATGACCAGATACCTAGAATCCCAATCTTCAGAGGTACTCGGGAACGGAGCCGTTTTGTCTTCAGGGCTTTAAGCTGATGTAGACGATTCCAGATGGTTTGTTCAGCCTTCTCCCTGCAGAGACCAAGAGGTAGACCTAAGCCTGCGAATAAACTACACAGCAATCTAAAAGCGTAGGACAATGGGAATAAATAAAAACCTTCAACTCTTTAAATGAATACCTAACCTTAAGGTTTAGGGAAGGTAGGCAGGGAGCCAATTGAAGAACCACCATTTGCTATAACATTCCTAGAATGACGCCCTTGCTGCCCATCTCCAAATCCTGATAAGCCTTTAAGCCAAACTCAGACACAATCTATTTCACAAAGCCTTCTCCAACACTACTGCTGGAGTGTTTATCCTCCTTCCTTTTAACTACTCTATCACTTTAACTGTATTTTCCCAGTACTTAGCATTGATCCTTTCTGGGTTTTTTTGTTTTTTTACCTAGTGCTTTTCACCAGATGTTAGAGCTACTAATATATTTATCTTAGTTCCCATATGAGACTAAGCTCCTAGGCTCCATATGAAGGAAGAGTTCATTTCTGAATCTCCCAAAATATCTAGTTCTGTGTCTTGTAACAGAGACAACCCTCTGAACAAAAATGTTGGATTAATTAATTGATAGTACACCCAGTTGAGAAAACATTAAGAATAACATGCCTTGTACATAGAAACAAAGTATGAAAGATGGTATGTTCACCTCTAATGGATGGCACTCATCTGCATTCAGAAGAACTCTGTCCTCCAGCCACTGACTGCACCCTGACCCTTACGATGTGAACAACATCATAAACATGTGCCATTAGCTACAAGAAAAACCTTAGGAGAAGCTGGGTGACTCAGCACACTCTCAGTTTCCTCATCTATACAATGAGTTTGATAACATCACCTAACCCATAGAGTTGTTGTGAGAATTAAATTACTTAGTGCATGTATAGTGCTCAGCACAGGACCTGACAACAGCACATGCTCAGCAAATGTCAACTAGTTCTATCATTACTGTCTCCAGAGCATAAAATTGCAAATCCATTGGCTCATCTCCACAGGTAGGACAGCCTGGCACCGTTAGCTCTGGCATCCTATATAATAAAAGGCTAATATGCAAATCGACCAAACGGTGGAACTACTGGTCGCTATGATGCGCACTGACCACCAGGAGGCAGACGCTCAATGCAGGAGCTGCCCCTGGTGGTCAGTGCACGCCCCCTGAGCTGGTCTCACGGCTGAGCGCAGCAGTGGTAGTGGGAGCCTCTCCCACTTCTGCGGCAGCACTAAGGGCTAAGGATGTCCAACTGCCAGCTGAGGCCGGCTCCCCACAGGGCGCAGGTTTAAGCCATCAGTCAGACATCTCCCAAGGGCTCCCAGACTGTGATAGGGTGCAGGCTGGGCTGAGGAACCCCTCACTGAATTTCGTGCACTGGGCCTCTAGTTATTATATAAGATATATTCACTCTCTAGGTAAAGAACAAATTCCCACCTGATAGAGCAGGTGACAAGGAGGATCACATCAGCCTGAGTAAAGAGCAAGGGGAAAAAAGAAAATTATGAAATTAGCTTTATAGAATCACTGCCCATGACCCTTATTTTTTTCCTGCTTATAAACTTTTATGGAAAATACACTTTTAAGGAAATGTAAAAATCTGAGTACTTCATCATCAGTGAAAATGAACTGCCATTAACATATACAGTTTCTGGTTTTGGTGATAAAAAAGCTTTGGAATTAGTGGTCATGGTTGTACAACATTGTGAATATTATTAATGCCACTGCATTGTACATTTAAAAATAGTTAATTTATGCAAATGTCAATTCACTACATTATACACCTGAAACTAATATCATAATACTGCATGACAGCTATACTTTAAATTTTTTAAATGTTATCTTTTAAAAAAAGAAAGAAAATGAACTACATAGTAATGTCATGATAACAGAGCTTATTATGAAGCCAAAATCTGCCCTAGCCAGTTTGGCTCAGTGGACGGAGCATTGGTCTGTGGACTCAAGGGTCCCAGGTTTGATTCTGGTCAAGGGCACATGCCCAGGTTATGGGCTCGGTCTCCAGTGGGGGCATGCAGGAGGCAGCCAATCAATGATTCCCTCTCATCATTGATGTTTCTATCTCTCTCTTCCTCTCCCTTCCTCTCTGAAATCAATAAATATATATATATTAAAAAAAAAAAAAAAGCCAAAATCTAGCAACTTCTAAAATGATAGGATAAAGATTTGTCTGAAGTCCATGTGTTTTAGTGTGGTATTGGATCTTATTTTCCACATACTAGACAAACATCTTTTATTGTGGAAAAACATGTATCTTTTACCATTTTAACCAGTTTTAAGTGTACAGTTCAGTAGCATTAAATACATCCACCTTGTTATGCAATTATCACCATCAACCTTCCATAGCTAAAACTCTGTACTTATTAAACACTAATTCCCAACCCTGCCCCGGCAGTCTATCTTTAACTTAGTTCCTTGCCTGAGAGTGAGCACCACCATAAGATTTTCAAAAATAATGAAACAAATGTACACCTTGGTCCCATTCTACATACTTTACTCAAAAGAGCTCATTCTCACCAGGCCACACCGTTCCTGAAACTGCATCTAAGAACTGGCACATAAGTAGAGTTTAGCTTAGATCCAGGAAACAGGGAAACAGGCAATACGTGTACCTCTTGGAGATTACTGGTCCGCAGGTAGCCACTCTTCTGTAAGATGGACCAGGCTATCTCTGTGTCATTCACATTCATCTGGCAGCCATAGGTCTCAAGGTAGACTGCAATGAGAGGGAGAGTCCATGGTAGGCAGACGAAAAGGGACCATATGTCTCAAAGGTCTCCTTCCCAAATGTCCCAGAAATATTGATGCTACTCGTTATCCACTAAGTCCTCTGTTGCCTCAATTCTAAGACACCATTAATTGCCAGATGTATCACCAAATTAACGACAGCTTTTCAGAACAAAAGAAATACTACATTATATACACACACCAAATATAAGTCATGTCACTTAAAATATGGGGAAAACATGCACCTAAGCATCAGTAAATCTATCTATATATATAAAAACCTAAGTGACTGTTCGACTGGTAGCTATGATGTGCACTGACCACCAGGGGGAAGAGGCTCAACGCACAGGCATGGAAACATGGAACTGATGAATCTGAGAGGGAAGGGGAGAGGGCGGGAAGAGATTAACCAAAGATCTTATATGCATACTAGAGGCTCGGTGCACGAAATTCGTGCACGGAGGGGTGTCCCTCAGCCCGGCCTGCACCCTCTCCAATCCGGGACCCCTTGGGGGATGTCTGAATGCCGGTATTCGGACATCCTTCTCGCAATCCAGGACCGCTGGGTCCTAACCACTTGCCTACCTGCCTGCCTGAATGTCCCTAACTGCCTCTGCCTTCCAGCTTGATGCCCCTAACGGCTCCCCTGCTGGCCTGATCATCCCCTAACTGCTCCCCTGCCAGCCTGATCACCCCCTAACTGAGCCTCCAGCCACTGGGCAGCCACCATCAGCAGCTTGCCTGAGCCACAGGCTGGCCCTGGGCAGCTGGGCAGCCGCCGTCCCCAGCTTGCCTGAATTCGCAGCCACCATCCCAGCTTGCCTGAGTCTCGGGCCGGCCCTGGGCAGCAGCAGCCACGATTCGTGGCTTGCTGGAGCCTCAGGCAGCCTCTGCGGCTTTGTCCAAAAGGATGTCTGGATGGTCGTCGGAATATATCCAGTCTAATTAGCATACTACCCTTTTATTAGTATAGACCCGTGGTCAGCAAACTGTGGCTCGCAAGGCACATGCGGCTCTTTGGCCCCCTGAGTGTGGCTCTTCCACAAAATACCACGTGCGGGCGTGCCTACAGTGCAAATGAAACTTCGTGGCCCATGTGCAAAAGTCGGTTTTCGGTCTAGGCGCATCTATTTTGAAGAAGTACTGTTGATACTTGGCTCTGTTGACTAATGAGTTTGCCGACCACTGGTATAGACTGGAGGCCCGGTGCACGAATCCCTGGCCTGCAGGGATCGGGTCAAAACCGGCAGTCTGACATCCCCTGAGGGGTCCCAGATTGCGAGAGGGTGCAGGCCAGGCCAAGGGACCCCACCGGTGCACAGGGGCCTCTAGTATGGTTATAAAAACAATCAGAAAAGCAGGATTAGCTGACAGCATTGATTATCAATCCAGAAGAAAAACAAATTTAAATCCACGCATAGCCCAGAACAGGTAGCTCACTTGATTAGAACATCATCCCAATATATCATGGTCAAGAATCAACCAATGAATGCATAAATAAGTGGAACAACAACAAATAGATGTCTGAGAGACAGAGATAGATAGATATATAGATAGAGATGTAGATATAGATGGGACACATAGTATTATTTATAATATAAAAATTTGGAAGCAACCTAATGTCCAACTATAGGGGACAGACTAAGAAACATCACGATATAGAACAAATGTGATATTTTGCACTAATTTTTTAAAATTTAATTATAAATAATGTAGTTTTGGGGAAAATGTTAAATGAAAACAAGTTACAAATAATTTTCACCTTATGATTGCAACCAAATCTTTAAGAACTATAAAGGGAAATAGTTTTTTGAAACAGAGCAAGGGGGAAAGGTCTGATTGTCCCTTAATTTCTCTACTAACTTTTTTAAGGCATTTAACTGATTGCATAATGTTTCTAAGGAAACCTCTACCTAAGTATAAAGAGTGAATTTCTATAGCACCAATTGTGAAAGCTGCCTTAAAACTTAAAGACAATCTAAAAATTAGAACAGAAAGTACAGGATTTCCAAAGGTAACCAAAGAGAGGACCACCCAGGACTCTATCCCCCAGTTGTGTGTACCAACACTATAAGTTCCTTCCTATTAATGTCACTTGGTGGAGTTTAATGAATCCGTAACTTAGCAAGCCTTCCCACACTGTTAAACTTCCAAAGCCAGGTATGTAATAAAAGAGCAGTTAAGAATCAGGCTATGGATGCTGGAAAAGAGCAAAGCAGAAAGCCCAAAGAGACAAGAAATAAAACCAACCTTTTCTCTGCCTTCCTAAGAGCTCATCCACTGTGAGATATGGGGGTGGGTCCACCATATCTGAAGAAGCCAGCTTCTCTTGAGGAACTGAAGCACTTCTTAAAAAATGCTGAAAAGCTGGTCCAGTAGCCAGCCTGGCGCTGAAATCCTTCCGAACTCCATCCTCCTGCTGTCCCTCTGGACCGGGACATGTGGTGCTGGAGAAACTGCTGTGTGCCCTGCAGGTCCGGAGCAGCAGCCAGGACACAGAGGCCAAGGGCCCCCACCCCAGACACCTCTGTGCTTGGAGGATACACTGTACATGATGCATGGCGCTAAAACAGCTCAAAGTCTGCAAAAAAATAACAGACATCATCAACATTTATTGAACACAATGTAGAGGGCACTACTCTAAGTACTTCAAGTAGATGATACCTTTAACAATAGTATCCCTATTTTTACAGGTGAAAGCACTGAGGCAGCTTGCCCAAGATCACACAAAGGAGTCCCAGAGATGAGATGCAAATCCAGGCAGTGTACAGTGGGGCCTTGACTTACAAGTTTAATTCGTTCCGTGACGGAGCTCGTAACTCAAATTACTCGTATGTCAAATCAAAAAGTGAACGAGTGAGACACGTGATGCTGGGCTGATGTTGTGGCGTTCACTGTGACGTTCGCTACGCCAACTTGCGGTGGGGTATCTGAAGCTGGCTCATAACCCGAATTTTAGCTCACAACTCAAAGCAAAAAATCGGCCAAGAGACGGCTCGTATCTCGAAAAACTCGTTAGACGGGACACTCCTAAGTCAAGGCCCCACTGTATTTTCAAAACAAAGGGGTGGTAGAGATGAGATGAGAAGCCCTGACAAAATAAAGTAGAACCTTGTACAGGAACAATTCGAAAGGCTTTAAGCATATTTACTCATTAAATCTTCACAGCAATCCTAAGCAACATAGGCAACAGACACTATTATTATGCCATTCAGAGATGAGGAAAGACACAAGAAAGGCTGAGGAACTTACCTAAGCTCCCACAGCCAGTAAGCAACAGCGCTGGCCACCTTCCTACACTGTCTCCCAATACTGTGAAAACCAAAAGAATATATCTAATATGGGGCACCATATGCCTGATCAATGACTCCTTCTACCCTCCATGAGTCTCAAATTACTGCCTTCAAACTTCCCACCCATGGGTGGTGGGGTGGAAAATGGCACAACCTTTACATGGGGCAATGTGCCATTTTCCATCAAATTAGACACACACAAACCTTTTGACCATGCAGTTCCCATTCCTAGATATTTATCCTACAGATATACTCTTACATAGACAAAATGACCTACTTATAAGGATACTTGTTGCAGTAGTGTTTCTAATAGCAAAAGAATGGGAGATATCAAATATCATCAATAGGGGACTACTTAAGTAAGTCATGGTATATCCATACATTGGAATAAGATGGAACTGTCAGAAATGAGGCTGAATCTATACTTGGCAAAAGCAAGGAAGCAGCCCTGGCCTGTGTGGTTCAGTTGGTGAGAGTGTTGTCCCGTATAACGAAAGGTTGTGGGTTCAATTCCCGGTCAGGGCATGTAGCAAGGTTTTGGGTTTGGTCCCTGATCAGGGTGTGTGTGGGAGGCAACCAATCGATATTTCACTCTCACATCGATATTTCACTCTTTATCTCCCTCTCTCTCTAAAAAAAATCAATTTTTAAAAAAATGAAAAAAAGCACCCGGCCAGCATGGCTCAGTGGTTGAGCATTGACCTCTGAACCCAGGCGGTCAGAGTTCGATTCTGGTCAGGGCACATGCCTGGGTTGTGAGCTCAATCCCCAGTGGGGGATGTGCAGGAGGCAGCCGATCAATGATTCTATCATTGACTAGAGGCCCGATGCGTGAAATTTGTGCAAGAGTAGGCCTTCCTTCCCCCAGCTGCCAGCACTGGCTTCCCTCTGGCACCCGGGACCTGGGCTGGCTTCCCTCCGGCCACCGCAGGCACCTGGGACCCGGGCTTCCCTTGCAGCCCCGGCTTCATCCGGAAGGATGTCCAGTCTAATTAGCATATTATGCTTTTATTATTATAGATGTTTCTATCTCTCTCTTCCTCCCTGAAATCAATAAAAATGCTTTTTTAAAAAAACTAAAACAGCAAGGAAGCAAAGTACTAGAGACTACCTACAGTATGCTATGCTTGAATCTGTGGGGAAAGGAAGGCGGAACATTAAGGTGCATATTTCTAAGTATACACAGTTATCTCTAGAATGCATAAGAAACAGTAACTGCCTCCCAGGAATAAACCAAGATGATTCAAAATACAAGATTTGGAGACATACTTTCCACCACATTTCTTACGGGACTGCCTCACTCCATCCATACCAGATATCTTTATACTGATCGCCACTAGTTTTCTAGGCTTTTACCCATGCTGTTCTCTCTGGCTGGTATGTCTTCTCTCTACTGCCTTGGCCAACTCCTATGGTACTTTTAAGGTCTGCTCCCTCCTGGAAGCCTGTCCTGGCCACCCCGCCTCCCAAAATCTAGGTCGGGGTCCTCCTCTAGGTCCCCAAGGCCTCCTTATAACTTTCTTTCACAAGAGTCATTACACTTTGCCATCTCTTATAAGCTGGAAGGTGCCTGAAAGCAGGAAACCAATCTCATTCATATTTACCTCAGGCACTGTACGTGTAAATTGAGCAGATGTGGCCTGTTACCTCTCCCAGCTGATCACCTGCTGTATATGCTACCAGTACTTTAGGCAGGAACAGTGCTAACCTACTTTCAAGTGTCAGAGAACAGCAGCTTTTAGTGTGAGCTTTAAAGTTACCAATTTCTTACTTGTGTGACCTTGGGCAAGTCAAATCCCTGCCTCTGAGCTGTAAAAGAATAAAAGTAGTACCCACCTCCCAGAGATGATGTGAGCATTAAAGACGACTTAAAAAACCCAGCTTGGCACGCGGCAAGTGTTCAGTAACTTCACATCTGCAGCCCACATCCCCTCCCATGCAGCATTGTGGCTAAGACCCTATCGTTAGAGTCTGACCCAACTGCCCCCCAGCCCGGTACCTTTGGGCACCTGGGAGCTTCTTAAGCTCTGGGGGCTTCCATTTCTTCATGGGTGAAATAGGGGTAACATACTACCTCTATGTCTGTTGTGAGGATCAAATGTGATCCTACAAATAAAACGCTTGCATGGCACAATAAGGGGCTCAGAAATTAATTGGTAGTCGGCAAAAACCATGAGACAACAGCCTCGTCTCCGTATATCTAAACATAAACAATGAAGCATCCCAAACATTTTACTGGGTGGTTACAACGTGGGGCTAAGCGTGTCCCATGGATTACCGTATTTAATCCTCACAGCAGCTCTGGGAGGCAGGTTCTAATAGCATCCCCTTCACAGGTGACAGAGCTAAGGCTCAGGGTGAAGAGGGTGACCTGCCTAAGGTCACAACGAGTAGGCAGCGGTACTGGGGTGTGAACCCCGACAGTCTGACACCAGGGTCTGCACCGGGACCAGCAAGCCATTCCCACCCCCCACCCCCCGAATACCGCGCATTTCGGAGCCTCCGCAGCCCCTCCTGCCACCGCGCGGGTGCGCAGCACACCTTCTCCCTGCGCGCGGCTCACCTCCCGCACCTAGAGCGCCCAGCGCGCAGCGAAAGCTCCCGGCCTGACCCGAACGGCTGCCAGCGCACGCGCGACTTCCGTTCCGCCGCGACTTCGGTCCGGATGGTTCCAACGGAAGTGCCTCCTCCGAAAGGTCCGGGTGGGTGCAGGTTCCTTGTTTTGAAAAACCTCCACTACTCGGTGAACTATATGATACCCAGTAGCCGGCATGTGGCAACTGAACGCTTGAAATGTGGTGAATGCAAGTTAAGTGGGCTCTAAATGTCGAACAAAGAATGCAAACTGTCTCCTCTTTATATATATGTTTTTATTGATTTCAGAGAGACGAAGGGAGAGAGAGATACATCACTGATGGGTGAGAATCGTTGATGGGCTGCCTCCTGCAAGCCCCGCAACTGGGGATGGAGCCCTCAACCCCGCCTGTGCCCAAAGGGGAAATCAACCATGACCTCCTGATTCAACCACTGAGCAATACCTGCCAGGCTCTTTTTACTTTTTAATGTGGCTACTGGGAAATTTTAAATTACATAGTTGGCTCACATTCTATTTCTGTTGCACAGCGCTGTGCTATAGGTTAAAGAATTCCGGATTCAAGTCTCCAGTTCTCACCCCAGTTGGAGTTACAGATCCACACATAGTCCAGCTATCTAAGTGGTACCTGTTCCTGACCAATCTGACCATCTTAGTGAATGACCCCAGCATCCTCCCAATTTCACTAAGAGAAACCGAAGTCATTTTTGTTTCCATTCCTCAATCTGTCATCAAGTCCTCCTGTCAGCTCTAACTCCAAAATGTTTCAAATCTGTCCACTTCTCATTTTTCTATTCTGCCCTTTCCCTTGTTTTCTACAGACCATTTCCCACACAGAGCCTAAGAGGGTTTGTTTGTTTGTTTGTTTGTTTGTTTGTTTGTTTTGTTAACTCAGATCACATCACTCCTAGGCTGACAACTCAAGGTGGCTTGCAATAAATTCAGGTTTCCTGTTGTGTCCTAGGAACTGCACGGTCTGGCCTCTGTTTACTTTTACTTCTCCAACCACTTCTTACTACTTACTTCTAGCATGTTCTCTCTAGTTGACTAAACTGCAACTACATAATTTTATTTTATTCCTTCAATATCCCAAGCACATGTTTATCTCAAAGCCTTTGTACTTGCTATTCTCTTTCTGAAATGTTCTCCTGAATTATTTAATGGTTGGCCCCTTCTCATCCTTCATGTATCAGCTTAAATATAATTTCTTCAGAGAAGCCTCTCTGACCACCCCATATACACTGCTTCTGTCACTATCACATCATTTTCTTCACAATACTTGTCACTATGCAAAATGATAGCTCTTTTTGTTTGTTTTTTTGTTTGTTTGTTTTTAGTTGTCTTTGCCTATTCCCAGACTTTTAGCTCCTTGAGAGCAGGGACACATTCTATCTTACTCACTGCAATATCCTCAGGCTCTAGCCCAGAGTCTCATTCATAGAAGGGCTTAATAAATATTTGTTGAATTAATAAATGATGTTTTATGTCTTCACTTGGGTTCCCCAGAAGCATACCCTGAGACACAGATTTGAATGCATATTGGTGATCTCAGGAAACACTGATGGAGTAGTCAGGAAATGAGAAAGGGTAGGGGAGACAGCCACAAGCCAATCTGATCCCAAAGCACTATTCTTACTGACGAATTCAAAAGTCAATCTGATTGGGTTCCCATTGAGGCTCTGATGCTTACCATTATAGCCATGGTCAAGTTAGTTATCCCTGCTGACTCCCAGTTTCATTGCCTATAAAGTGGCTGCTGTGTGGAGAATACACTGCATTGGGAGTGGGAGTGGGAACAAGTCAGGAGAGCATTTAGGGAGTTGTGCCGTTGTCAAGAGTGTGGATTCCTGGACCAGTGTGGTGTCTGGGTGCAGTGAGGATGACAGAAACAAACCTGGATTTCAAGAGTTTGAGCATACTGCAAAAAGTTTACATGAGGTGGAGTGGGCATTGGGTGGAGGGCCCAAAAAGGGAGAAGTTGGAGACATCTATAATACTGTCAACAATAAAACAAAAACATTTCTAAAGTTTACACTGTGTCCTTAGATGATTGTTGGGTGATGATTTAGTCAAATATACAAAGGCAAACACTGGCCAAAAAATTGTATTATGGTTCTTGTTTTTTACTGTGGTTCTCCAGATAATTTAGGATGTGATCGAGTCATTTGGGAAATTATCAGCACCATGAAAGTACAAAATTCCAGAATTCCCCCTGAAAAATTCTTAAACTCTAAAGACAAGTTCCTAGACACCCTGGGATCTAAAGATTCCCGGTGGAGAAATATTCGGGTTTACTGTCATATTTTGTACTGCCCAGGGAAGATGTCCTGTCCTAATTTGACCATGGGGAAGCCCCATCATGGTGGCAGCACCTATGTCCTAATAGAAGTTATGTTGAGGGGGTTAGCCTCCCACCCACCACAGTGAGTGAAGAAAACATTCCTTCTCCTTCCCTGGTGACCCCCAAGCACAGAGCCTGTCCTTCCAGGCATAGCAATTCCCTTATTATTTCACCATGGCCTCTCCCTCTTTATTCTCAGTCTTATCTTCTTAGAATCACAGAAGAGAGGAATTCTAGAAGAGAAGGAAGCCACTTTTAGAGCTTCCAATGCAGAAGTCAGGGAAGATTTGAACCCAGGTCTCCTGACTTCTTAGAACTGTGCTCTTTCCAATCTGGACCTTCTGCTAGCAGTCCCATGGGAAGGTGTCACCTTCTCCCTTTGTGGCCAGAGGAGGGGGCAGCTGGTCAGAGGATGTTAGAGCTACTCTTTACCAGCTCTAATTACCCTTGGGGCAAAGCTGGCAGTTTGAGGGATGTTGTCTGGTGCCTATTATGCTGCCCCCCCCACACACACACATACACCAGTCATTCCCAACATCTCTATTATCCTTCCCCCCACACATACTAACCCACATGGAGGCGAGAGACCATTGCCCCCACCACTCCCATCACTCACCACATTCCTTCCACAAGGGTCCACTTTCAGTAGCCATGTTGTGGAGTCTTGTACAGTGTTTTGCTTGAGCAGTGAAGGTGATGAAAACAAATCCTTCACCAGGTGTTTGGGAGTGCCATGTTCCATCCCACCTTGGGATCTGTTACCTGGGATACTATTACCCTTTCCACCTGACTAACTCCTACAAGTTGATGATCGTTCTCATTGCTACTGAGCAATTACTCCTCCCCCATGATGATAGGCTCGGCCACCTGACTTGTTTTGGCCAATGAAGTAAGAGTAGATATAATGCAGACAGAGACAGAGGATGTAAATGTGCTTGTGCAAGGTGCTTGTCTTTGAACTCCAGTGACTTGCCATGAGAGAAGCCTGCCCTGAGAGCTTATGCCCTTCATCCTGGGCTCCAAAAGGAATGAACATAGAAGAGACCTGAGCCCAACCCACAGCCTGGACCAAAACCACCCAGCCAAACCCAGCTCCTAATAGTCAAATTGCAGTCAACTGCAGCCTCAAAAGCATGAAAACAAATGCTTGTTGCTATGGCCACTGAGATTGGGTTGTTTTCTTCCACAGCATTATTGCAGTAGTAGCTGGTCTTTAGTGCGCTCCTTCAGATGGACATCAGCTTCAGATCTCCTTCTGAAACTACTCTAATCCCCCAGAGCAGGTCAGATCCCCACTGGCCACTCTGCTAGCTCCATGTGTCTGCCCAATCTGAGTCACACGTTTGATTATGAGAGCTTCTGCTGGCTTTCTTTACCCTGCATGTAGGGACCTGTCAGTCTGGCTGCCAGAAAAGCAGCTCCTGGCCCCAAGGACAAGAACAAAGTAGGTGAGCACTAGATATTTCTTAAATGAAGAGTGGATTAACCGTCTGCCTAGTGTGGGTCAGTGGTTGAGTTGAAAGTTCACGGGTTCGATTTCTGGTCAGGGCACATGCTGGGGTTTCGGGCTTGATCTCCAGTAGGGGGCGTGCAGGAGGCAGCCAATCGGTGTTTCTATCTGTCTATCCCTCTCCCTTCCTCTCTCTAAAATCAATAAAAACTTTTTTTTTAAAGATCGATAGGCAGATGGAAGGATGGATGGCATTTCCCCAGGTTTCTAGAACCACTCTGTCTTGTTATATGACTTAATGTGGGCCTCAGTTTCCTCTTGTAGAGGTTTGACTAGAACTGCTTAGCCTAATACAATAGCCTCTAGACATATGTGACTATTGAGCACTTGATATGCAGCTAGTGAGAATGAGGAACTGAATTTAATTTAATTTAATTTTAATATAAAAACTGATAGTTTAGTTATAAGAAAACTTAGGAACAAGTTAGATATATGAATCTACTTTTTAAACTAAATTTTATGAAATCTAAATACAAATTAAGTATTTCCTATGAGAATTTGGCATCTAGAGATGTGTGTGCCCTAGCCGGTTTGGCTCAGTGGATAGAGCATTGGCCTGCAGGCCGAAGGGTCCCGGGTTCGATTTCAGTTAAGAGCATGTACCTTGGTTGCAGGCTCCTCCTGGCCAGGGCCCTGGTTGGGTCTTGTGTAGGAGGCAACCAATCGATGTGCTTCTCTCATATCGATATTTTTCTCTGTCTTTCCCTCTCTCTTCCACTCTCTCTAAAAGTCAATGGGAATATATCCTTGGGTAAGGATTAAATAAATAAATAAATAAATGTATAGGTGTAAAATATACACCAGATTTCAAAGACTTAATATGAGGAAAAATCGTAAAACACGTCATTAATAAATTTTTATATTATGTGTTGAAGTGTATTTTAGACCTGTTGGGTTAAATACATTATTACATTTATTTTCATCATTTTTTTTACTTTTTTTAGTACTAGAAAATTTGCAATTACATGTATGGCTTACATTATATTTCTAATGGATAGTGCAGGGCCAGAGAAAGTCTCTAAGGTGAACAAGGGCTTGAAGTCAAAAAGACCTACATTGAAAATTCAAGCTCAGACATTTCATAGCTGTATGACTTTGGGCGCGTCACTCCCCCCACCTGAGTCCCAGTGGCCTTACTTGTAAAATAGAGATCGTTGTGCCTACCACAAAGATGTGTGCTAAGGATCTGGGGAGGAAATATAGGTACATTGTCTGGCAGACAGCAGCCACTTTTTCATTACTGTTGTCACGGTGATTTTCTGGACAATGTAAGCAAGTAGGTTGTTAAAAACATGGCAAACTCATATCCAGCCAGCACAGTACAGCTTGCAAAGAATGTTCCACTAAGCAGGTCCAAGTGTCCTCCCTTCTGCAGGAAAGCGGCCTGCGACTCTCTCTGATGATGTTAAAATAGGTCCACAAAGTCACTGACATTCTTTTCTTCAAGAGGTGGAAACTAACCTGGCTGTAGCTCAGTTGATTAGAGCATCGTCCCAAAACACCAAGGTGCTGAGTTCAATCCCAGGTCAGGGCACATACAAGAATCAACTAATGTATGCATAAATAAGTGGAACAACAAATCAATGCCTCTCTCTCTCTCTCTCTCTCTCTCTCTCTCTCTCTCTCTCTCTCTCCCCCCTCCTGCTCTCCCACCCTCGCGCCCTCCCCTCTCTCCTCTCTCTCTCAAACCAATCCATCAATTAAAAGGTGGGAATTAATTCCCCTCTCTTTGAGTGTGGGCTGGGCTTACCGACTCACTTCTAATGAATAGAATAAAGTAAAAGTGACATTCAAGACTGGATCATAAGAGGCACTGTGGATTCCTCTTGGCTCTCTCTTCTGTGTCACTCACTCTGGTGGAAGCCAGCTGTCGTGAGCATATTTAAGCAGCCCTATGATTAGGTTCATGTGGTGAGGAACTGGAGTTTCCTGCCAACAGCAATGAGTGAGCAATATTGGAAACAGACCCTCTAGCCCCAGTCAAGCCTGCAGATAAGTGTAGCCCAGCCAGCATCATAACTATAACTTCATGGTAGGACCTGAGACAAGAACAACCCAGCTCAGCCCCTCTCAAATCCCTAATCCAAAGAACTTGAAAGATAATAAATTATTGTTTTAAGCTGCTAAATTGGGGGGGGGGGGATTTGTTATGCAACAATAGAAAACAAATACACTTTCTTTGATCCTGTGCTTAAAGGCCTGCTTTTCTCCCAGGAAAGGAGCCCCAGTCTTGGGTCTGGTCCTTCTTGGGAGTTTGGGGACCACCACAGGACCCAAAGATCAAGGCACAAACCACAGACACTAGGTCAGGCTGCCTATGTGCTCACAGGTTGTTTATTTGTCCAAGAATAAGGAGGAAAGAGGAGATGAAGGGGAAAACCACATGCCCCAAGGTGGTGGAGCTGAGGGTAGCAATGAACAGAAAGGCTCCTCTTTCTCTTGCTTCAGACTCCAGGGAACTCCAGCTTCAGGTGGGGCCTCTGGGTGGCTTTGGGGCCTCTAGGAGGCTTGGCAGTTGCTGGCTGGGGTCAGGATCCCCACAGGGGCAGTCCCAGGCTTGGAATGGCTTCTGTGTACACAAAATATCTCTCTGCAAAGGCACTGGTGGGGAGATGGGGCAGGGGCAACAGGGAAACTACCCCATCACAGCAGGATCCACTGTCCTGAATCTGGGTCCCAGTCCCCAAGACTATCCCAGCCTCCTCAGGGGCTGGGGGTCTCTGCACCCTTGTTCCTTTCCTCTCCTTTTCCTCAGCCCAGTGTTGAGCAGGCAGTCAGTGGAGGGCCAGGTCAGGCCATGGGGTGGACATCCCCTCCTTGGGGCTAGTGCATCTGGCGACCTCTAGGCCAAGAGCCCCAGGCGGGTGACTTTGGCCGAGAGGAAGGAGTGGATGATGAAGACCATGGTTTTGGGGCACGAATGCAGGTCCAGCTGCTGCAGGGTGGATGGAGAGAAGGGTCAGGAACTCCATGTAGCCTGGCCTCCAGGAGACCATAGCCCCCCGCCCCCTCCACTCACAATCTCTCCTTCAGCACCCCCGAAGTCCAGGAACAGGAGACTGGCACCATCGTCCGAGGACATCTGCAGCTTCTCAAAGGGCTGTCGGAGCAGCACAGCTTGGGCCGCACCTGGCTCAGCTGCCCACAGTGTGAAGCCCTTGTCAATGTGCACAGAGAGGTTGCAGGGACGGCCGTTCCACGTGCAGGCTGCAGGGAGGGCACATGGGCATGGGGAGGGTGTGTGGAATGGGCAGAGCTGGCCCTCAGAGACCACAAGCCTACCTCCAACCCCAACTGGCAGCTCCAAAAGTGGGGCTTGAATACCGCCAGGGATGGGAGGCTCACTACTTGTCATGCCATCTGTATACCCACCCTACACAGAGACACCCCTACCCTAACATAAGAAAGGTGGGCCCTAGCCAGTTTGGCTCAGTGGATAGAGCATCGGCCTGTGGACTGAAAGGTCCCGGGGTTCGATTCCAGTCAAGGCACATGCCCAGGTTGCAGGCTTGATTCCCAGTGTGGGCCGTGCAGGAGGCAGGCGATCAATGATTCTCTCATCATTGATGTTTCTCTCTCTCTTTCTCTCTCCCTCTCCCTTCCTCTCTGAAGAGAAAGAAAGAAAGAGAGAGAGAGAGAGAGAGAGAGAGAGAGAGAGAGAGAAAGAAAGAAAGAAAGAAAGAAAGAAAGAAAGAAAGAAAGAAAGAAAGAAAGAAAGAAAGAAAGAAAGACTCACAGAAAAATTATACCCCACTTCTAGTCCCACTTCCAGTAGCACCAAAAGTGGAAAGTGGGAGTTTAAACTCTGCATGGACAGGAGGCTCACTTCCTAAAAAGGCATCAGCAGACCCACCAACATGGCCCTTGGAGGCCTTAGAACAGGGGTGGGCAAACTTTTTGACTCGAGGGCCACAATGGGTTCTTAAACTGGACCGGAGGGCCGGAACAAAAGCATGGATGGAGTGTTTGTGTGAACTAATATAAATTCAAAGTAAACATCATTACATAAAAGGGTACGGGTTTTTTTTGTTTTTTTTTTAGTTTTATTCATTTCAAACGGGCTGGATCCGGCCCGCAGGCCGTAGTTTGCCCACGGCTGCCTTAGAAACGTGTAGAATTGCTCAGTCAAATGTGAATTTCAGGTAAAGAATGGATAATTTGGACATTCTTATACTTAAAAAAATATTTATCTATAATTCAAATTTAAGTGTGTATCCTTTATTCTGGCAACCCTATTCCAAATGCCATCTCTCAAATTCTCATCAGCAGACTCACAAAGCCTCGGGGAAGGAAAACCCTGGCGGGGGAGGGGGGGGGAGTCTCAACTACCGGCCAGGGCACCTGCATGCCCAAAACAGAGGGCCCTCAAAGACCCCGAACCCTATGTTCCACCCACCGCAAATACCCTAAAGAAAGAAGCTTGAGCCCTGGCCAGTGCGCTCAGTAGTTAGAGCATCGGCCCCAAGCACCAAAGGTTCCACACCCAGCCCCCGTCAGGGCATGTGCGGGAGGCAACCAATCAATGTGTCTCTCTCACACCGATCTCTCTCTCTCTCATTCTCTCTCTCTCTCTCCCTCACTCCCCACCCCTGTACCTTCCACTTTCCACTCTCTAAAAAAAATCAATGGGAGAAATATCCTCGGGTGAGGATTAACAAACAAACAAACAAAAAAGAAGCGAGCTTGAGTGTCTCTGGGGATAAGAGACTCACTACCAAAGTGGCGCTCTCAGACCACCCTACCCACCTGTAGACACCTCCTGCACACCCTCAGCGGCCCGGTGACAGCCATCCACCAGCTGGCGGGTCCAGGCAGCCAGCTCCTGTGGTGACTCCACGCTGAACAGGTGAGTGTCCACACCGTGGCGTGTGCCCGTGCGCAGGGCAAAGGAGAGCTCTGCGTCGTAGGGCACCGAGCCCTTGGAAGGGCCTGAGTGCACCAGCCTGGGGCACAGGAGGGGGAGGGCAGAGGGCTAAGCATGAGGCCTCGGGCAGCAGGGAAATAGCTCTTGGCCAAGAGGGAAGTCCTGGGAACGGACCCTGTGACTCCTTCCCCACCTAATGGGGGGACAGGACTTCCAGACCAGCACTGACTGACTTATAGGAGATCATCTTCTGCCACCCTCCTCCTTGCTCTCAGCTCCAGCTACACCAGTGTCTTCAAACACACCAAGCACACTCCTGCCTCAGCACCTTTACACATGCTGTTCCCACTGCCCAGTCCGTTCTTCCCTGATTATCTACATTGTTCATCCCTCACTTCCTTCATATCTTTACTCAAATGTCATCTCTGTTTCCGTTGGTTTTTTATTGTCCTTTTCACTAGAATATCACCTAGGGTACAAATTTTTAACTAATTTGTTCACCACTATTTTCCCAGCAACTAAAACAATGCCTGTCATGGGTCACAGCCTAGCCCAGGTGACAAGGGCCCAAAACCTACTTGACTCCCACTTGCTGTGTAATCTCGAGCAGCTCACTGCCCCTCTCTGGGCAACAGACTTCAGAGTTCTGGGCTGTAGCCCTCTTTGCTCTTCACCCTATACCCTCTCTCTTGGAGCTTCAGATTCCCCTTGGAGCTTCTGGTGATACCTAGTCCCCCACTTTCCAGCCCTGAGCTACAGACCCACAAGTCCCCAAGCTTCCTACCCAAGCTCCCTACACATCCCCCACACACTCTGGACTCAACTTAGCCTCTTGCTCCAATCCCCTCCTTTTATCTTCCCACCCCTAGTCCCACTGTCTGCTCAGACACCAGCTCCAAGCCTCCCGTTCATCTGGACACCTCCCTCACCCTCCCCATCTGGCAAGTACTAACCAGGGTTAATTTTACCACCCATGTGTTTTTCAATGCAAATGTGGCCTTTCTTCTCCATCTGCTGCCTCTACCCACTCTCTCTCCTGTAGGACTGCAGCAGCCTTCCAGCTTCCATCCTGCCTCTCAGGTGCGTTTTCCACCTGACAGCTACAGGGGTTCTTTTAAAACACAACCCGGGTCACCTCAACCCAGGCTAAAACTCTTCAACTCTGCCACAACTCCTCTGACAAAGCTAACATTTCTTAACTGGCAACAGAGGCTCTGCAAAATCAGGCCCTGCCAACTCTCTGTCTCATTTCTCTCCATTTCCTGCATAGATTCTACACACTGGTTATATATAGCACACTCATAACTCCACGAGCACACGATAGCCCTTATGCTTCTGAACATTTGACTATGTTGTTCTCTATGAGATGCTCTCCCCCTTTCTTCAACAGCAAATGTCTTCTCATCTGTCGAAGTCCAGCTCAAATGTCACCTCCTGCCTGAAGCCTTCCCCCACCAGGCCAGGTAATTCTGCAATTCTGCATTGTAAAGGCTGTTCCCCACCAGACCTGGTGCTCCCTGAGGGCAGAGACCAGTGGTCGGCAAACTCATTAATCAACAGAGCCAAATATCAACAGTACAACGATTGAAATTCCTTTTGAGAGCCAAATTTTTTAAACTTAAACTATATAGGTAGGTACATTGTTATTAACTTAATTAGGGTACTCCTAAGGCTTAGGAAGAGCCACACTCAAGGGGCCAAAGAGCCACGTGTGGCTCGTGAGCCGCAGTTTGCCAACCACGGGCATAGACTATTGGGGTCAGCTCCCTGTCCCCCAAACCATGCAGCACAAGGTTGGACAGAGTAGGTGTCAATGAATGAGTGACTTGTGGGACTTCACATCCTTCTATTTTAAGCCCCCATTCTACAGATGAGGAAATTAAGACCCAGACAGGGTAGAGACTAGCTTCAGACCACCGGGGGAATACCTCAGGGCAAAGTAGGGCTAAAGTCCCCAACTTCTGAGGCCCGTCTAAAGCATCATCCCCCCGAGCTCTGGGTGATGCTCTCCTGCCTGCCTGTGGGTACCTGGTGGTGATGAGTGGGGCAGTCCGGGCTGGCCGGCTCAGGGCCTCACGGGTCTGGGGGAGACAGCTGTAGAGGAGCAGCTCCTTTTCAGTCAGCAGGGCCAAGGTGGGTGCTGTGCCCCCATTGGGCAGCTGCAGAAGACAAGGCAGAGTGAAGAGGGGCAGGGAGGGGGGAGGTCAGAGGGCCAAGGTGGGGAGACAATGGGAATGGGGTCAGCTCCAGGGGAGGGGAGTAGAGGGAAGGATAGGTCCCTGGCCCAGCAGGCACCTGCTCTGTCAGCCAGCCGATCTGCTTGATGTCCTGGCTCCCAGCTGTGCTGGTAGCTGCCAGCAGTGCCTGCAGCTCGTCCTTGACCCAGGGCATTTGAGCATTGATTTGGGCTTGGATGGCAGCTGCCCACGACCTTGCACTAGCCTCCTCCATGGCCCTCAGGAAGAGGGTGTCTTGACCATCTGCCGAACAGATCTCCAGATACCTGCAGGCACAAATGAGGTGTCCACTCCTGCAGCTGACCAACCTGAGATCTGGCCCAAGAAACCCCATCTACCACAAAACCAGAAGAAACCACAGGGGTGTCCATGAAAGAATTAGAGCAACACTTGCTGCTGGGGATCCAGCCTTGTAACCTTGGGCAGCTCACTGCCCCTCTCTGGGCAACAGACTTCAGAGTTCTGGGCTGTAGCCCTTGCTGCTGGGGATCCAGCCTGTAACCCTGTAACAGACTGTGTTCCTGTTATTGAGGCCTCATGGGGTCTAGTGACAAGAGACCATTAGATACACACACATAGGCAAACGTACACATAGGCATACACCACAAATACACACACTCAAAATACATACGATAGGGGCCAAAATTATCACTGTGTGAGGATTCATTATCTTGCCCTTTTTTCCCTGGTTTCTAAGGAGGACTGTCTTGCTGAGTCAGCTCCCAGGTTCTCCTTTATGATGCAGTGATTAGGCCAAGCTGGTCTACATAAAAAGAGCTAGAGTAATGGAGTAGGGAAAAGGGAGGGAGATGAAAAGCCATGCAGGCAAGTGTTGGGGAAGGTTTTCAGGGAGGTACGCAGAGGAACAGTAACAGGGAGAGGGTTTTTAAATGTTTTGTGGGACATTAAAGATTCACTCCCCTTTGGCCTTTCTGTAACAGATAAGGTGGGACATAAACAAAATTATGGCTCTCACAACACCCACTCCAACCCCCTTTACCTTTGCCTTCCTCTACTGCAGAGCTAGAAAGCAAAATACTTTAATTCTCAGACTCCCTTGCAGCTAGGGCTGGCCATGTGATCCAGTTGTGACCAATAAGATATAGATAGAAATCCCTTCCTGAATGAAGGGTAACACTTTCCTGGATGTGGCAGTCTCTAAAGATGGCCTCCAACTAATCTATCCCTCCCTGTACACACAGTCCAAACTTCTCTCATCAAGAGGGGAAGTTTATTTCTCCTCTCCTTGACCTTATAACTGATTTAACAAATAAAATGTGGCAAAAGTGACATTTTAGCATACTCCCAAGCCACCATGAAATCCAACTACCCTGAGAGGGAGAACAAGATAGCCACCTAGAAAGGCCTTACAGAAAGAGGAATGCTCAGCCAGCCCCTCGCTGTTCCAACCATTCAGCCGAAGCAGCAGACATGTGAATAAAACAGACATCTTGGGCTTCCAGCCACGGCAGATACTGCATAGAGCAGAAGAACTTGCCAGTTGAGCCAGCCAGAGTTGTGAGAAATCATAAACCATTATCTCCTAAGACACTAAAATCTAAGATGCTTTGTTTATGCAGCAACAGAACAAAATACCAGGAGAAAAATTCCTTTCCCTTTTGCCTTCATCCTGTCAAGAATATGGACATCTGCTTGGAGGTGCAGCCACCATCTTGCCTCAAAGAAGAAGAAAACCCACAATAAAGATGACAGGAGAGCCCTAGACGGTTTGGCTCAGTGGATAGAGCATCGGCCTGTGGACTGGGGGGCGGGGGTGGGGGGTCCCTGGTTCGATTCCTGACAAGAGCACATGCCCAGGTTGCGAGCTCGATTCCCCACTAGGGGGCATGCAGGAGGCAGCCAATCAATGATTCTCTCATCATTCATGTTTCTATCTCTCCCTCTCCCTTCCGCTCTGAAATCAATAAAGAAATATATTTAATAATAATAAAAAAAAGATGACAGGAGAACCCAGCCATTGTGGGTCAGTGGTTGAGCACTGACCCAGGAAGCAAGAGGTCACAGTTTGATTCCTGGGCAGGGCACATGCCTGGGTTGCAGGCTCAGTCCTTGGTTGGGGACATGCAGGAGGCAGCCAATAGATGATGTTTCTCTCTCATCAATGTTTCTATCTCTCTATCCTTCTTCCTTCCTCTTTCTCTAAAAATCAATAAAAACATATATTTTTTTAAAAGATGGCAGGAAAAAAGCTGAAAACCTGATCCCTTGAGGGCATTCTTGAGCAGTGATAGAACCTAAATAAACAGCTAACCCTAGACTTTTTAAATATGTGGAAAAATAAATCTCTCATTTATTTAAGCCATTGCTTGTTAGGGTTTCTGATACTTGCAGCCCAATGTAACTCTAAGTAAAAGTAAAATATTATTCATTATATTTTAGTTAACAGACTGTGTTCCTTGGACTGGGATATAGTGCTGATATGGAACCCCAGTTACATTCAAGTTACACATGTAGTTACATATGCATGCACATGGTCAAGCACATATGAGTACATGCATATACACATATGAGTATTAACATAAACACACAACACATACATTAATCTACACCAATATCCTTGCAAATGCTCACATATACACACAAACACTTGTATTTACATGTCCTCTACACATGCACACACATAGAAATACATGCACACACATGCTTCAGGTAATGTCCAAGGTGGGCTGGAAACCATGATTAACCTAAGGTTCTATGAGTCTCAGAAAGGACTAATAACCCTCACCTTCACCTAACACAAAAGTCCCTTTGGTGGAACACCTGTAAGTGACCTGTGAATTACCACTTCTTGCCTCATGGGGGCAGGGTAGGGCTGGGTCATCAAGTAGGGCCAGAAGATTTGGATGCCAATATTGGGCATTTGACTGACATTGAACCTTAGCTATAACTCGGATCCACAGCACAACCTTTTTTGTCACTCCCAATGTATACACCACCCTCAATACCGCATACCCCACCTGATCAATATACACTCCACTCAACCACCACCATCACTCAGGCACCCATAGCTTCTAAAGCAGAGAGAGCTACCTGGAAAGAGGCAAGTTCCATCTCTTCCTGGTTGTGTGATTAACCTTGGGCAGTTTACTTCCTCTCTCTGTCCTCATCTATAAAATGGGGTGAAACAATAGGACTTTGTTCATAGGATCGCTGTGAGAACTAAATAATTTTGTTTGTGGTAAACACAATAATGTTGGCTGGTATCAACCTTATCATCAATGAACTGTTAAGGGCTGCTCAGATGTGAAGGTCGATGGCCCTGAAACAAGTATTACCAGACATCTCAGAATCGCAACAGAGTCGGTAGAGACTTGAGGGTATCACTGAGTCTGACAACCTTATTTCACAATGGGAAATCTAAAGGTCAGTGAGGAAAAGGGACTAGTTCAAGGAGAACCAGGACTGGAATCCCATTCAGGGCTCTCCATATTCAAAGTTCCTCCTCAGATGTGAACTGCCCGGAGGAAGAAGAGAAAAGCAAGCACACCCTCATCCCCATAACTTCACTCTTGCATCCAATCAACAAACATTTCTTAAGCACCTACCATGTTCAGGCATTGTATCTTTCCTTTGGCCCCACTACCTAACAACACCAGGGCATGACTGTCTGAGGTTCCCCCCACTCCAGGCTTACCTGGGCTCTGGATCACTGGGGGTACACCTTCTCGAGATATATGCCATCTTCAAGGACATGTGTTTGGCACCGTTGAAGTCTCGGGGTGGGGGACCAGGGGAGGAAGGCTGCCGCTGAAGGGGTGAGGCAGGAGGCGAGTCCCAGCCAACCGAGGTCCCGCTGGCAGAGTTCTTGAAATATGGTGAGACTTCCTTCATGTACTTGACTGGTCAGGGGACAGGTCAGCAGTTACCACTGTGACATGGGCTCCCATGCAGCACACATCACAATTTTCACTAATTCATTAAGACTTCAATTTATGACTAATGTCACTATCCTCCCCTAGGCTCAAGTCTCTGATTTTATGGTAGAAAATACTAGATGCATTCCATCATCTATTCTCTCATTTTTCCCCAGTTTATAGACACATGGCCACCTGGAAGATAGGCTACATTTCCCAGCCTCTTCTGCAGCTAGGTGTCACCATGTGACTAAGTTCTAACCAAGTAAGTAGAAGTGTTTGGACCTTTGGGATGACTGCTTAAAGGGAACAGACAACAGCTACAACAAGAGGGAAGTTAGGAGATGTGACTGCTCTGCCACTATCCCATTGTCTGCCTCTCTCTCTTCAGTCTTTTCATCTTCAGAAAAGAGGGGTTGAATGAGATAGTCATGTGGTAGAGGCTGCTAACTGTCCTCCAGTATAATGATAGCCTCCCAGCTTAAGATTTCATTTCCCAGTCTCCCTTGCAGCTATATAGGTGCTCATGTAATCAAGTCTGGCTGATACGGTCAGAGCAGAAGGGGTGTGTGTAGCAATCAAGTTCTGTCTATTAAAGAAAGGGAAAGATCCTTTCCCCCACTTCTTCCCCAACAGGGTTAAGTTGGCTAGAACAAAGGCTGGTGGAGCATTATCTTAACTATGAGTACATGAGCCACACTCTAAGGAAGGCTGACACTTTAAAGATGTCATGTCAGACTTGGATGTTACTAAGAAAGCAAGGAGCTTCTATTATATTTAAGCCATAGTATGTTATGAGTCTCTTATTATAGCAGCATAACTTGTACTATAACCAATATAGGTGCCTAAGGGCCCTCTTAGCTCTGAACAATCATCACTGAGTATAGTGGACACCTTAGAGAATAACATTGTCCAACAGAGCTCTCTGTGATTATGTAAATACTAGGGGCCCGGTGCACGAAATTCGTGCACTGGGTGTGTGTGGGGGGGAGTGTCCCTCAGCCCAGCCTGCCCCCTCTCACATACTGGGAGCCCTCAGGCGTTGACCCCCATCACCCTCCGATCGCCTGATCGGCCCCTTGCCCAGGCCTGACGCCTCTGACAGAGGTGTCAGGCTTGGACAGGGGACCCCCATCTCCCCCCGATCACTGGCTCTGGCCCCCGCCCAGGCCTGAGGTCTCTGGCCCAGGAATCATGCCTGGGCAGGGGACCCCCATCTCCCTCTGATCGCTTGCTCCACCCCCCGCCCAAGCCTGACGCCTCTGACCCAGGCTTCAGGCCTGGGCAAGGGGACCATCATATCCCCCCAATCCCCGGCTCCGCCCCCCACCCAGGCCTGATGCCTCGGCCAGAGGAGTTGACCCTCATCACCCTCCGATCACCAATCACCGGATCGGCCCCTTGACCAGGCCTGAGGCCTCTGGCCTAGGCGTCCGGCCCGGGCAGCGGGGACCCGCAGCTGCAGCGGCCCCGCGATCGTGGGCTCCGCTTTAGGCCCAGGCAAGGGGCCCCTAGCTCCCGGGACTGCCAGCTTCGACCGTGTCCAGCTCCCATCGCTGGCTCCACCCCTACTTCCTGCTATCACTGGCCAGGGCGGCAAAGGCGCCTGATTCTCCGATCATGGCTGGGGGGCAGGGCAAAGGCGGCCCCAGGGCTGCCTTTGCCCTGCCCCCCAGCTCTTAGCTCCCCCCTGGGTTTCCGATCACTGTCAGTGGCAGGGGGCTTCTTCCTGCTTTCCCTTTCGCCTCCCTGCATTGTGCCTACATATGCAAATTAACCGCCATCTTGTTGGCAGTTAACTGCCAATCTTAGTTGGCAGTTAACTGCCAATCTTAGTTGGCAGTTAACTGCCAATCATAGTTGGCAGTTAATTTGCATATAGCCCTGATTAGCCAATGAAAAGGGTATCGTCGTACGCCAATTACCATTTTTCTCTTTTATTAGATAGGATTCCCTCTCTCTCTATATATATACATTGTCCAATACAGTAGCACTAAACCACATGTGATTATTGAACATTTGAAATGTGGCTAGTACAAATGAGGAACTGCAGTTTTTATTTTATAAGTCAGATAAGGTCCCCGCCTTCACAGTGCTCTCAGCCTAATGGGAGCTCCACACAGACACAGGGAAGTGGGCATTTTATTTAATTGTAATTAATTTAAAATTAAATTCAAAAGTCACATGCAGCAAATGATGACCATATTAGACAGTACATCTTCATATTGCTAGAAGAGCAGCCCAGACCTACTCCTCTGCCCAACTGACCCATAAAGTCATGTTCTGACATGTGATCCTGCTTTCCTGGCTATGCTAGCTGGACCAGGGGTGACCATCCAACCCACTCTAGGCTACCCAGTTGAGACTGGTGTCTTGAATAGATTTGCTATGGAAGTCAACCACCTTTGGCTGTGGGGACAAAGAAGAGGAAAGCTGGTCTGCAGAGAGGTAAAATTAGTGGAGATGCATGTCAAGAAACAGAGGGAAACACCTGCTAATGTTCCAGTTTCTAATACTTGTTCATTAGAAAGTCAGGCTGCTATGTCAACAGAAGTTATGACATTTGCAACCAAAAGAGTCGTGATCAGGACCTGGATCTCATGCCTTTCTAGAAAAAGAAGATCTCATGAACACTGGCAGCTAAAAGTAAAAGGCAACATGATGACAGGGTTGATCTGAGAAGAGCTTTGTGGGAGTAGAGATTCAGAAACAAGTCAGTTTTCTTGAGCACCTGCTACGTGTCAGGTATTGGACTGGCCCTAGGTAGGACTGGAATGGTAAACATATGACACTTACACTACCACTTCTTTATCCCTTGCTCATGGAATATATCATTAATCAATACAGTGTTCTATGGCAGCCATTACCAATCAATTACGGTTGATTGGTAGTAAAACATTTTGGTCATTCTTGCTATATCATTTGTTGAAGTCTGGCTGCAAATAATAGAACATATGATAACAATGCCTTAAGCAATAAAGATATTTCTGATTTCACATAACAAGAAGTCTAGAGGAAGGCAATTTTAGGATTGGTTCAGTGGCTCAATGACACTGGATTCAGGGTAAACCTTTGTGCCATTCTCTTGGCCCTGCCATTCTCATGACCACAGAATGGCCACAGCTCAAGCAAGTCAACAACACCCAAAGCATAAAGGGAAGAGACAGGCAGAAAAGAGACTGTCTCCTAACACCTTCTTCTTATCAGAGAGGGAGATACTAGTATTTCCATGAAGCCTTATATCTCATTGATCCAAGTGGGGTGCAGGCCCACTTCTAGCGCAACTATTACCACGAGGAAATAGTTATGCCTGGCCAATGTGGCTCAGTAGTTGAACATCAACCTATGAACCAGGAGGCCACAAGTTCGATTCCAGGTCAGGGTACATGCCCAGGTTTCAGGCTCAATCCCCAGTGTGGAGCATGCAGAAGGCAGCCAATGGATGATTCTCTCTCATCATTGATACCTCTCTCTCTCTCTCTCTCTCTCTCTCTCTCTCTCTCTCTCTCTCTCTCCCTCTCTCTCTGTCTTCCTCTCAGAAATCAATTTAAAAAAAAAATTTTTAAGAGGGAATAGTCATGATTTAGACCAATCACAATTCAGCCTCTGGAAGTGAGCATATTTCCACCCAAAAAATCAGGCTTCTGTTAGCAAGAATGAAGGGGAAATGATTGAAGGCAAGCAACAGTGTCTGCCACATGTGCCCTGGCATCGGAACTATTCCCAATTCTCATGAGCAGCAGTCTCCTCACCTCTAAAATGAGCTACTAGGAAGATGGTGTATCAAGACTTATAACCACTACTCTCTCTTCCCCCAGCCAGGTGGTCCCCTCTACTGCCCTATGAAGGTACCCATCCGTTACCCCTTGAGCAGCCTTCCTTCCTCTCCCCTCAGCCATCTGGTTTGCTAGTCATCCGATGTACGCAGTCAAGGCCCAACCAGTATGTTCTTCCTGTGAGTGGGCAGACGAGATGGAGTGAAGAAGCAGTTCTTAGCCCAGATCCCTGGAAGAACCAGATAGGAAGCTAGTTCTGTCACAGGAGACTGCCCTTGGAGGCTCAGCTAGGACCCAAGGCAAACAGGGGTGAAAGTGAGGGGGAGTTAGAAACTTTACTGAGGTTGAAAGAGAAGTTTTTTTGAAAATAAGAGTAGGTTTTTGTGACAGAACTAAGCCTATGCCCAAAGTTTTGGGGACTAGGACTAAAAAGAACTCAGCATCATCATTATAGCAATGATTTACCCCAGAACTGAATGTTGGATTATGTCTCAAGGGACAATGGAAGGTGGGACAGCCTATATGACATTCAAGCCATCCCCCTGCTCTTTTCTCCTTGCCAACAGAACCCTTTCTATCTCTCTCTCTTCCTTCCTCTCTGAAATCAATAAAAATCTATTTTAAAAATAAATAAATAAATAAAAATTAAATTTTTTAAGTGCCCTCAGGTGAGGATCAATAATAATAATAATAATAATGTAAGAGGAATGACATTGTCTACCTTAGAGAGAGGTTAGAATTAAATGAGATTATGTAAAACATGTGGCACAGCCCTGGCCGGTTTGACTCAGTGGATAGAGCGTCGGCCTGTGGACTCAAGGGTCCCAGGTTCAATTCCAGTCAAGGGCATGTACCTTGGTTGCAGGCACATCCCCAGTAGGGGGTGTGCAGGAGGCAGCTGATCGATGTTTCTCTCTCATTGATGTTTCTAACTCTATCCTCCCTTTCTCTCTGTAAAAATCAATAAAATATATTTTTAAAAAATGTGGCACAAGTTAAGGACTCAAAAAATATGTTTCTTAGCTATCAGCCACCTCTGCCCACACTTCTGAGAACTCTATTGTTATTTTGTGCATTGGGGTTGTCTCTCCCACCAAAATGGAACTCCCAGAGAACAGAAACTGGGCTTGATTCGAACCCAGAGTCAGTTTCCATGAATGCCAGGGCAGGACACATTTGTTCACCAGGAGGGAGAAGGTGCCACACTCCAAGAGGTCCCAGCTCAGCTCAAACTCACCCCTCTAGGTAGCCTTCCCAGATGCTCACACTGGTTCCACCTCAGCCATCACTTCTGCAGTCCCCTAGATCCACTCTCCTGTGTCTGTGTGGAGATATGTCCCCCACCAGGATGGGAGTATTGTGAGGATAGGGACCTCATCTGACTCATCTCTGTGTCCCCAGAATGCAGCAGGGATCTCCTATCCTATGTGCTCCACAAATGAACATTTGTCAACTCCGAAGTCAGAAAAACTTCTAGAGCCCCTGCTCACCCAGGCCGTTCCAGACCTGGGTCCTCCTCCTCCTTTCCCACAAGAACAGGCTATAAATGGACAGCACACCAGCTGGCACTCAGTACAGGGCTTGGATTTCACAAACCAATGGCCTGCCCCAGGATGGGGGTGGGGTCGTGGGGGCCCCGGAGTGTGACCATAAATAGCCCAGCTCTGAGTCTTCCTCTCTGCTCTGATTTCTACCTGAGTCACCCAGCAAGCAGGGCCAGGTTGCCTAAAGGCGATGGCCTGGAAAGCTGAGGGCACGACCATGGCCCTGTGGCCAGCATTCTTGAGACTCCGAGGATAGACACAGTTGGTATCCACACCCACCCCAGCCAAGATCCTGGCCCAGAAGCCTGATAAAGCAGTGACACATGGGCCCTTCCTCTTCAGGGAAGCTGACAGATACAAACATGAGGTTCCATTCCCGAGGCCCCAAGTCCCATCTCTCCCAAGGAGAGAAGCCAGGGCCCCAAGGATCCAGGCTTCTCTAAAAACACAAGGAACAGATGCCTAGCCGGTTTGGCTCAGTGGATAGAGTGTCAACCTGTGGACTCAAGGGTCCCAGGTTCGATTCCGGTCAAGGGCACATGCCCAGGTTGTGGGCTCAATCCCCAGTGGGCAGTGTGCGGGAGGCAGCCAATCAATGATTCTCTCTCATCATTGATGTTTCTATCTCTCTCTCCCTCTTCCTTCCTCCCTGAAATTAATAAAAATATATTTAAAGCCCTAACCTGTTTGGCTCAGTGGATAGAGCATCGGCCTGCGGACTGAAGAGTCCCAGGTTCGATTCCGGTCAAGGGCATGTACCTTGGTTGCAGGCACATCCCCAGTAGGGGGTGTGCAGAAGGCAGCTGATCGATGTTTCTCTCTCATGGATGTTTCTAAACTCTCTATCCCTCTCCCTTCCTCTCTGTAAAAAATCAATAAAATATATTTAATATATATATTTAAAAATAAATAAATAAATAAATAAATAAATAAATAAAAACACAAGGAACAGATAAGGCAGGACCATTTGCCTGGCCCAGGGAGCAAAGAAAAGGAAATACATCTGCATTTGATCTTAGCCAAAAGGCTGAGAAGAGAAAGGGGATGCATCTGTTTTGGCTCAATACAGTATCCCCAGTATTTATCCCAGTGCTCAATAAATGTTTGGGACTGAACATCTTGGCATTGAGTCTTGGCTGAAGCCTATTCTCTTAGCTCAAGCTGTTCCTTATCTGTTCAGTAGGTGATCACTTACTTGCCCCCACCTGAAATTACATGATCTGTCCATTTGTTTACTAGTTAATGGCCTTTCTCCTCCAACCAAAATATCAGCCCTGTGAGGGCAGAGACCTGTTTTCTTGTTCATTAGGGTAGCCCCAGCATCTAGAGTAGTACCAACATATACCAAATAATCAGTAAATAAGAAATTTGTTGCCGAAACCGGTTTGGCTCAGTGGATAGAGCGTCGGCCTGAGGACTGAAAGGTCCCAGGTTCGATTCCAGTCAAGGGCATGTACCTGGGTTGTGGGCACATCCCCAGTAGGAGATGTGCAGGAGGCAGCTGATCGATGTTTCTCTCTCATCGATGTTTCTAACTCTCTATCTCTCTCCCTTCCTCTCTGTAAAAAAACAATAAAATATATTAAAAAAAATTTGTTAAATGAATGAATACTGACAGACCTGGGGCTTCTCAGCCTGAAGAGACATCAGATTGGGCTCTGGAGTGATATAGGCTTGGGTTTTACTTCCTTGCTCTGTGACCTTGGACAGCTGACTTGACTTTTGTAAGCCTCTATTTTCTCATCTTTATAATGGGAGCAAACTATATCTACTTCAAGCATATTGATATTCAACACCTGAAAGGCACTTCGCCCCGCCTGGCATGGAATAGATCTTCAATAAGTAATACAGTTATTCTTTCTGCTGCTGTTCTTAGTGTAACAGTATAAGGGGATGAGCACACAATGTGGTTACAGACAGACAAAGATTTTAATCCAGGCCCTGTCACTTGCTCTCTGGTCTTGGCAAGTCTCAAGGTCTCTCTGAGCCTGAGTTTCTCTGCCTAAATAATGGGCACTTGATACACCAGCTCTCTGAGTAAGGCACTATAAAGATTCATGTCAGGGCTGCCCACATTCCCACCCAGGATGGTATGGAGTGGACATGAGATTCCAACAGGCTCTGGAAGGGCTGACCTTTAAAGTCCTGCTGGTCTAGCAAGGCTGGACTATAAATAGTCCCCAGCCCCTGGCAGGCCCTGAAGCAGGATTGAACAACAGAGCCTAGGTTGCCACACTCTGAGCAAAAGAATCTCACCTCACCACACCCTTATGCAGCATAAGGGACACCATCTACCAAGATCCTAAAGGCATGTGAAAGCTTTGATCTAATAATATCCCTTGCAGGAGCCCTGCTTCAGATAAATGCTCATAAGTGCACAGAGGGGTCACAGCACCATTGTCTTTGGTCCAAGAGACTAGTGACAACTTGAATGTCCATGGGTAGAGGCTGCTAAATATAAGATATGAGCTTTCTGACTCAGTCTTTTTTTAAAACTTTATATTTTTTAATTTAGTTTTAGAGAGAGAGGAAGGGAAAGGGAGAGAAACATCAATGTGAAAGCAAAACATCGATAGGCTGCCTCTTGCACCAAGCCCGCAACCCAGTCATGTGCCCTGACCAGGAATCGAATCGACAACCTATCGGTGCACAGAACTGCCGGGAGCCGGTCCATCCTTGCTGTTTCAAGGGACCTGGCATATATGGCATACGGTTCTTAATATGTTTGCTCACCTTCTTGGCGCTGTGTTTTAACCAAGGTCACCTCTCCGAGAAAGGTTGAATCCCCAGGTAGGGATTTTCCCCTGAAGTTAGGGAGGGAATAAAACCCCTCAACTAAGTGCCAGGCGGGTAATTAATCCCTTTAACTACGAACAATCATGCTTAAACTACATAATCTTTTCTCCCTGGAATGGAGATAAGAAACGCCCTAACCTTTGTAATAGAGATTGATAGGATTGAATCAACTGGTATAAATACAGTTGTAACAAGACAGAAACACTCAGAACTCAGAACACAGAACTCAGGAGACAGAATTCAGAAGACAGCGCCTAGAGACGGGGGAGCTTCGCTGGAGAGAGCATGGCAAAAGATCCTGGACAGAAACTGGCCTCAGAACCTAGAGACAGAACCTAGCAAGAGAGCATGGCAGGGGATCCTGGACTGAACCTGACTGCGGAGATTGGCAGGAAGAGCCTGACTGGAACCTGGACACTGAACCTGACTGGAGAGCCTGGACAGAACCTGGCTGGAGAACCTAGCGAGGGAACATGGCTACAGAACCTCGCTGGAGATCCGAAGCAGAACCTCTCTGGAGATCCGGGCTAGAGATCCTGGCTAGGCTGCTGATCAACTGAACGCTGTCTCCGTGTCATTCCTTCTTCGCCAACTCCGTCTACACCTTTGGGGACCCCTGGACCCGCTGGGGCTGAACCCTGGCATATGGCGCCCGAACAGGGACCCCTAGGTAAGCGCCCCACACTCGGGACGGATCGGACTCCACCGTAGGAAGAGGGTGGATAGTCTTCGCCGACTCCGTCCACACCTTTGGGAACCCCTGGAACAGGATTCCCTTAGGTAAGCCGCCCCATTGAGAACCTCCACACTCGGGACGGATCAGACTCCACCGTAGGAAGAGGGTGGATAGTCTTCGCCAACTCCGTCCACACCTTTGGGAACCCCTGGAACAGGATTCCCTTAGGTAAGCTCCCCCATTGAGAACCTCCATACTCGGGACGGATCGGACTCCACCGTAGGAAGAGGGTGGATAGTCTTCGCCGACTCCGTCTACACCTTTGGGAACCCCTGGAACAGGATTCCCCTAGGTAAGCCCCCCTCCCCCATTGAGAACCCCCACACTCGGGATGGATCAGACTCCACCGTAGGAAGAGGGTGGATAGTCTTCGCCGACTCCGTCCACACCTTTGGGAACCCCTGGAACAGGATTCCCTTAGGTAAGCCCCCCCCATTGAGAACCCCACACTCGGGACGGATAGGACTCCACCAGGGTGCTACAGACCCCCCTATAGAGGATAAATAGGGTAAGAAGGTGGATAGTACAGAACTTAGATTGAGAAGATGTGCCATACTGAGTCCAAAGAAAGAAGACTCTGTATTGATCTTTAGATTAAGAAGATGTGCCATACTGAGTCTAAAGAAATAAGACTCTGTATTGATCTTTTAACACATATGCTTGCTAGCAGAGGAATTAATGTTACTCCCAGTCAGACAGAACGTTTTATACAAGAAGTATGTCCATGCTTTTCTGAGGAAGGAAAGGTAAATGTAATGGCATGGGAGAAGGTAGGCCCAAGGAGCCTTATCCTTAATCCCACTGCAGCCTTTCTACCCTGGGAAAGTGCAGGATTGGCAAGCTCTCCCTGGGATGATAGATCAGGACTCAGGTAATAGCGGAAAGCGCCAATCCTACTCTTAAAATGGATACAAGAGAGCGTTTCAGGTTTTTCTTTTTAATGCTTGCTTTTAAAAAATAAAAAAGGGGGAATTTGCCGGGAGCCGGTCCATCCTTGCTGTTTCAAGGGACCTGGCATATATGGCATACGGTTCTTAATATGTTTGCTCACCTTCTTGGCGCTGTGTTTTAACCAAGGTCACCTCTCCGAGAAAGGTTGAATCCCCAGGTAGGGATTTTCCCCTGAAGTTAGGGAGGGAATAAAACCCCTCAACTAAGTGCCAGGCGGGTAATTAATCCCTTTAACTACGAACAATCATGCTTAAACTACATAATCTTTTCTCCCTGGAATGGAGATAAGAAACGCCCTAACCTTTGTAATAGAGATTGATAGGATTGAATCAACTGGTATAAATACAGTTGTAACAAGACAGAAACACTCAGAACTCAGAACACAGAACTCAGGAGACAGAATTCAGAAGACAGCGCCTAGAGACGGGGGAGCTTCGCTGGAGAGAGCATGGCAAAAGATCCTGGACAGAAACTGGCCTCAGAACCTAGAGACAGAACCTAGCAAGAGAGCATGGCAGGGGATCCTGGACTGAACCTGACTGCGGAGATTGGCAGGAAGAGCCTGACTGGAACCTGGACACTGAACCTGACTGGAGAGCCTGGACAGAACCTGGCTGGAGAACCTAGCGAGGGAACATGGCTACAGAACCTCGCTGGAGATCCGAAGCAGAACCTCTCTGGAGATCCGGGCTAGAGATCCTGGCTAGGCTGCTGATCAACTGAACGCTGTCTCCGTGTCATTCCTTCTTCGCCAACTCCGTCTACACCTTTGGGGACCCCTGGACCCGCTGGGGCTGAACCCTGGCACAGAACGATTCCCAACCAACTGAGCTCCAGCCAGGGCTCCTAATTCAGTTTTATTCTTGGCTATATCACCAGTGCCTACATCTAGTCATGGAACACAGACAGGACTCAGTAAATATTGGTTAAATCAATGTACAAATATCAATAATACTAGAGGCCCAGTGCACAAAATCCATGCAGGGGAGTGGGGGGGGGGCGGTCCCTCAGCCCCGCCTGTGCCCTCGAGGGATGTCCAACTACTGATTTGCAGGAGGCAACAGGTAAGGCGCTCACTGACCAGCCCCCCCCCCACCCCCATCACTGCCACTGGTTGCCTCCTTCTCAGGGGGCAGTGCGCATCATAGGAATCTGTTGTCTGCCAGTCGTTCAGCCGTTTGGTCGATTTGCATATTAGGGTTTTATTACATAGGATGATATTGTGCAATCATTATAAAGAATGAAACAGAGCCCTAACTGGTTAGCCCTAATATGCAAATCAACCAAACAGCTGACTGAAGGGTCCCAGATTCAATTCTGGTCAAGGGCACATGCCCAGGTTTCGGGCTCAATCCCCAGTAGAAGGCATGCAAGAGGCAGCCGATCAATGATTCTCTCTCATCACTGATGTTCCCATCTCTCTCTCCCTCTCCCTTCCTCTCTGAAATCAATAAAAACATATTTGAAAAAATACAAGTATGAAACACTGAAATTCTAGTTTCCTAGAACTCCTTAAAAACAAACAAAAAAAGAACGAAACAGAGTTACATGTACTGAGTTGGAAATATGTCCTCAACTTGTTAAATGATAAAAACAAATGTGGAAATTTTCTGGAAGAATGCGAAAATATCAACTGCAGTTATCTCTATGAAAAGACAATTGCTTTACACTCATTCTCCTGGGGTTTTTTTTAAATAGGCATATATTACTTTCTATATTTTTTGAAAATATACTTTTTAAAATATATGTATAGCCCTAGCTGGTTTCGCTCAGTGGATAGAACATCAGCCAGTGGACTGAAGGATCCCGGGTTCGATTCTGGTAAAGGACACATAGCTCGGTTGTGGTCTCGATCCCAGGCCCTGGTCAGGTGAGCACGAGAGGCAACCAATCCATGTGTCTCTCTCACATTGATGTTTCTCTCTCTCTGTCTCTCCCCCTCCTTTCCACTCTAAAAATCAATGGGAAAATATCCTCAAGTGAGGATTAACAAAAAAACCCAAAAAACAAAAATATGTATATAACACCACATTCAAAATAATCTAAGCCAGGATTTGAGGATGAGACCCTCATCAACCCTTCCAGAAGCAAAGAGTTCTAGGATCTTAAAAAGAAGTATTTATTGCCGAAACCGGTTTGGCTCAGTGGATAGAGCGTTGGCCTGCGGACTGAAAGGTCCCGGGTTCGATTCCGGTCAAGGGCATGTACCTGTGTTGTGGGCACTTCCCCAGTGGGGGATGTGCAGGAGGCAGCTGATCGATGTTTCTCTCTCATCGATGTTTCTAGCTCTCTATCTCTCACCCTTCCTCTCTGTAAAAAATCAATAAAATATATTAAAAAAAAAAAAAGAAGAAGAAGTACTTATTAAGCGCCTACTATATACCAAACACCAACCTTAACTCTCACAAACACATCTTCATCTAATCGCACCATTTCAAGAAATGGATCTATGTCCTTATTTAACAGTTGAATAAATTGAATAAACTGAGTCTCTCGGGGGTTAATGACTTGCAGTGCTGTATAAATATTTAAGAACATGGGTTCTTGCACCTGACAGATCTGAGCTCAAATTCTATCTCTGCTACTGTGTGACCTTGGGCAAGTAGCTTCACTTCTCTGAGTTTCATTGTTCTTACCAGCACAATGGAATAAATAATGTACCTAATTCACAGAGATAACATATGGAAGACACTTAGCACAGTGTCTAGCACACTATAGGTCAGTGGTTCTCAACCTTCCTAATGCCACGACCCTTTAATACAGTCCCTCATGTTGTGGTGAACCCCCAACCATAAAATTATTTTCGTTGCTACTTCATAACTGTAACGTTGCTACTGTTATGAATCGTAATGTAAATATCTGATATGCAGGATGTATTTAGGCGACCCCTGTGAAAGGGTCGTTCGACCCCCAAAGGGGTCGCGACCCACAGGTTGAGAACCGCTGTTGTGGGTATCCCATGAACAGCAGACACTACATCATTATCATTATTATTTCCTCTACCACCATCAGCAGCCAGACTCACACAGCTAATCAAAGCCAGAACCCCCCTCCAGAGCCCCACAGGAATTTTAATCAAGATCCAGAGAACAGGCCAGGGCTGCATTAAGCCAAATTTTGTCTGTGGGGAGTCACATGGCCTAAAATTGTGTGGGTGTGGTACGGTTTATGGTGTGTGTGGTGTGTGTGTAGCCAAATAATGTTCCCTTGAAAACAATGATTAGAACAACAAGTCTTTGTGGCCATGGGAGGACTGAATAGGAGCTACATTCTCGACTCTGTTCCCAGGACAAGAGTCCCACAGGCACCTCAGGAGCATGGCATCACTTGGCTAAGCCAACGAGGGTGACCTCAAATCAGCTGCAACCATTAATAACATCCCACTTTTGATGGTGGTGATGCACTGAGCCAAATTCAGTCAGGACACCTGGCGTGTCCATCTCCCAGGGGAGAAGTTGGCAGGGGCCTAGACGTGGAGTTAGAAGAACTCATCACAGAAATTCTCAGTTAACCAGTGTCACCCCAATAAATTCAATGGAAAGGAAAGAAAAGAAATTCTCAGGAGTCAGTCAAGCCCAGCTTGAGTCTTGAGCCTCACCTTAAACATTTAGGAAAGTAAACTGCAATCGACAAGGTTAAAGATAAGGTAGAAAAGGTCAGAGATGTACCCTAGTGATCATTCCCTAAACACTCACCAAGATCTAATGTGTGCTGGGCCCAGTGCCAGGCCGGGGGCTCTGAGACAAACTACACATGATTCCTGCCCTCAAAGGCCTCGGAGTTTACTGGAGAAAACAATAGTCTGCTGATGCTGATGTGATGATAATAAAGGCTGACTTTTATTGAATGCTTACCACGTGGAAGACATCGTGCTATGCACTTCATGCGCATTGTCTCATCCTTATAAACAGCAAATAAAATGAGTAAGTATATACTCTGGGCACTGACCTCAGCATGTTACACACACTTTACATCTATTATTTTTTAATCTTGCAAATAACTATACAGGTAGGTATTATTCAAGGCTGAGGCAATGGTGGCCTCTGCAACCAAACTGACCTTGGTTTCAATTCTGAGTCTGCCAATTTACTGGTTGGATGACTTGAAGGAAGTTATTTATTCTCAACAAACTTTGGTGACTTTGCCTGTAACAGGGATGATAGAAATTCCTATTACGGCATGTGCCTTTTATATACATGTTACTCTATTCCTGTGACTTTAATTTGTTTTTAAATGATCCTTTTTTTAAAAATATATTTTTATTGATTTCAGAGAGGAAGGGAGAGGGAGAGAGAGATAGAAACATCACTGATGAGAACGAATCATTGATTGGTTGCCTCCTGCACGCCCCCTACTGGGGATGGAGCCCGCAACCCGGGCATGTGCCCTTGACCAGAATTGAACCCGGGACCCTCAGTCCACAGGCCAACGCTCTATCCACTGAGCCGAACCAGCTAGGGCTATTCCTGTATCTTTTAAAAGCCTGATCTTTATGTGGAATGTACTTTCCCTTTGTACAAAGTACCAAAATTGACTTCATTAACTTGCACTGTCCTTTAGTATTATATATATATATTTTTAATATATTTATTTATTGATTTCTGAGAGGGAGAGGAGAGAGAGATAGAAACATCAATGATGAGAGAGAATCATTGATCGGCTGCCTCCTGCACACCCCCTACTGGGGATCGAGCCCGCAACCCAGGCATGTGCCCTTGGCCGGGATCGAACCTGGGACCCTTCAGTCCCCAGGCTGACGCTCTATCCACTGAGCCAAGCCAGCTAGGGCTAGTATTATATTTTAATGTATCACAGACTCACTGTTGACTCTGTCTTGCCAGCCACACTGGAGGTGGTGGGAGGGGAGGCATTTGGCTGTTCCCCTTTTCCCACAGGCTTGGTCTCCAAGGGCCCAGGCTGGCCCTGGCTCCAGGTCTGTGCACACAATGGGTCTAAGTAGCAGGCAAAGGTATGTTGGCTGCCAGCTTGGGCCCAGACTGGTCACAAACACATCCCTGTGACTGAGAGCAGGCTCAAGACATTTGTGTAAACCCCTGACCTCGCAGAGGAAAAGGTACAGATGGTAGACTAGGGTTGCTGATGCTCAGATGAGCCCCTGACTTAGGCCAAAGAAGTAGGGCTCTGGCTGGCGCCCAGAGTTTGTCAGTGACATCTGTCCTTCTAGGACATTCTCAGGAAGCTCTGTACCTACCAAGACCCAGGCCTCAGGAAAGATGCCCAGCCGCCCTGCCAAGTTCTCATCCAAAGGATAGGCCACCTACCCGGCTGGTGTGGCTCAGTGGTTGAGCATCAACCTATGAACCAGAAAGTCAAGGTTCAATTCCCGGTCAGGGCACATGACCAGGTTGCGGGCTTGATCCCCATTGTGGGCATGTAGGAGGCAGCAGATCAATGATTCTCTCTCATCATTGATGTTTCTATCTCTCTCTCCCTCTCCCTTTCCATGGCCCCTTGGAGATAGCTTATGAGTGAGATAGGGGCAGGGAAGTTCTGAACAATGTGACCAGTGACTGGGTTCTAGCAGAGAACCTAGGCCCAGAGAGGCTCTCAAGAGCACTGGCTCCAGACTCAGGCCACTGCCCAGTTCTTACCTTCACATAGACTCCTCCAAATCTCAAGGACCAGCCACAACCCAGCATCTTAGCTCCCTCACCTCCTCCAAGCTTCTCAGATCATCCATGCAACTCAAAGATTCTTGACCCCAGTGCCCACTCCCACCCCTTTACTGCCTTGGTTGAAATGACCTCCTTCTGTAAGTTTGCTGGGCCAGGAAAGCAACTCAAACGAAACTTCAACTAAGAAAAAGCCGGGGGGAAATTAACAAAGAAGGCCACAACCTCCAAACTCTTCTTACGCAAGCCTGCTTAAATCAAACCACCACCCTCTCCCTCCTGTTCATGGCCCCATCACCTTCTCCCTCCTGTTCATGGCCTCGCCTCCACGTTGCCATTGAGCATCTATTTGTGCCTCCCTCCTAACCAGAGGGATGCTGCTAAAGCTCAGAGCTGACCATGTGAGCCCTGCCGAACACCTGGTAATGGCTCCTTCTTTCTCTCCAGAGAAAGTCCAGCTCCTTTTGTCTGGCTCTGCAGAATCTGTCAATCTGGTCAGCCTCCTCTTTTTTTTCCACTTCCTTCCTCACACCATAGGCTCAGAGAAAGCTGAATTATTAAAGTCAAGTCATTTTACCCCTCTATGGTTTTGCTCACACAGTTCCCCTGCCTGGAATGCCTTCCTCCACCCCGTACTCACCTCTGCTTATTGTTCATAAAGTGGCAGCAACCCCTTCTCCAGGAAGTCTTTCCTGACAACCCAGAGAGAAGAAACCACTTCCTCCTCCAATCCCTGGGCAGACCCTATCTCAGCATGTGTGACATGTTGGTGACCTGGTAGATTTGCTCAGCTCTCTCCCCCATAAGATTGAGAAGTGCCCTCAAAACCACTGAGTAGAGCAGCATAAAGGGAGGGGAGAAAAAGAGAAAGCAAAAGAGGGCTCTCATCTATAAGGCAGAAATAATAAATGACTTTATGTCGATAAGTCTGACACCTTGTATGAAAAGGACAAATTCCTTGAAAGACAAAAACTACCAACGTTCATTCAAGGAAAAAAATAGATCCTCTGACTTACCCTATTAACAACATTAAAATCAGAGTTAAAAACATTTCTATAAAGGTGGCTTCCCTGGAGAATGCTACTAAACATTTAAGGAGGAAATAATATCAATTCTATATAAATGCAGTGAAACAGGAGGGGAGTTACTAACATTAATAAAGTGCCTACTATGTGCCAAATCCTATCTTGGGCAACAGAGAGGCCAAGCTTGCCAGGCCAGTATGGCTTGACCACCAGAGAAGGTGACATTCAAAATGAAAGCTATTGGTTATCTCTGATCTCATCTAACCTTAGCCAATATGGAAACTGAGGCCCAGAGAAGCAAAGGTCTTACCAAGGCCAGAGATTCGCCACAAAGCAGACAGGAGTTTAGAAACTGATTTTTAAATAGTTTGTGTAGAAGAGACAGTGTTTATGTTTTATCTCTCCTACCAGATGGTGAGCTCCTTCAAGAGAGGCCTGTGTCTAGCTCAGCTTCTAACTCAATGCTCTGCACACCAGGTACACAGTAGGTCTCTGCAAATGTTTCTTGACTTAGTGAGGAAGGAATAGAGTTAATGAGTTAGATGGAAGGTTTGGATATTAGCTCCTAAACCAGGAGATGCTTCAACTATCTAACAGAGATGCTACCTTCTCAAAATGATCCACACTCAGAACCCAAATAGAAACATTCTCAACCTAAAGGTGAGGGGCTGAGGGGGACCTCCATGTGGATTAAAAATGTGTGTCTATAGTAGAAATTTTGCCACCTATAGGCTAGATTTTCAAACAGCAAAAACTAAAAGAGTTTTTCAAGTCAACCAAAATATGACAATTTGATAAATTTCAACTGTTTCAAATTGCATTAATGGCTACAAATATCAAAGTAACAAGACATCCGGGAGAAAAAGTATCTTATAGCCATATCATTAATGTAACTTTGCTGTTAAAATATGATTGATGTACTTATGCTTTTAGGGACCAACACTGCAGCGTCAGCTTTTTAAAAATATACACTGTAGGGGCGCTCTCTCCCTCCCTGGAGCACCCCCGCGTCTTTCCCTTCCTCCTCTTCTTCCCCCGCAGGCATGCATCTCCTAAACCAGCCGTGGGCAAACTATGCCCCCCCCCCCTCCCTGCGGGCTGGATCCGGCCCGTTTGAAATGAATAAAACTAAAAAAAAAAAAAAAGGACCGTACCCTTTTATGTAATGATGTTTACTTTGAATTTATATTAGTTCACACAAACACTCCATCCATGCTTTTGTTCCGGCCCTCTGGTCCAGTTTAAGAACCCATTGTGGCCCTCGAGTCAAAAAGTTTGCCCACCCCTGTCCTAAACTCTAAGGGTCCTCACAGACCTGCAACCAGGGGAGCAATGGGCTGTAACCCCCAGAACCTGTCCCCAAGGCCCCCTTTTCTCTGACTCTCCAGTGAGCTGACAGCAGCCCCGCCTTGACTCACTTCTTTCCCATAATGTTTCTAGAGAACCAAAGCAGCCCCACCTGGTCTCTCTCCTGTTGCTTCTTCTATCCTAGGCTCTTCCTTGTTTCACTGTCCCCAGCTTCACTAAACTTACTCTCTAAATAAATAAATAAATAAATAAATAAATAAATACACTGTATATGTTAAAAGTGCACCAAAAAATAAAAACTGCACCAGTAGCATTCAAATAGATACACCTAAAATGTAAAAGTAAAACAAAACTGAGAGCCCTGGCCCATGTGGCTTGGTTGGTTGGTGCATTGACCAATGCACCAAAAGGTGGCAGGTTCGATTCCGGTAAGGGCACATACCCAGGTTGCAGGTTCAATCCCAGGTCTGGGCGAGAGCAAGAGGCAGCTGATTGATGTTTCTCTCTCACAGCAATGTTTCTATCTCCCTCTCCCTCTTTCTCTTTTCCTCTCTCTAAAAAAAAAAAAAAAAAAAAAAAAAAAATCAATTAAAAACAAAAACTGAGAGAGAACAAGAATGCCAAAGATCACCCAGAGACCCAAAGCCTGTTTATTTCTGTGGCCTCTTAGAGACCCATTTGGGGAAACAAAGGCAACCTGTCAGGATCTGGGCCTGGGGCTCAGCTCAGCATGGCATTCTCCATCAGCCCCCGCCACCTCCCTGTGCCTGTTCTGGGCCATGAGCCAGACACATTCCTCAGGCCCCCACAACTTCCGGAAATTGCAGGCTGAAGTTTAAGGAAAGGGCTGAGCAAAGCAGAAATCTCTTGAGAGAGATGGCAAAAGGCAGATACGCAACAACCATAGCAAGAGGCCTGTAACAACCAATGGGGAAACGGAGGCCTAGGCAAAGGTCTGATCCAAGACCACACAGTGAGGGGATAGTGGAGGGGAACCACCCACAAAACAAACAAAGCAAAAAAACACCTCCTCTCTGATCCTCGTTCATTTGACATTCTGCACATAAAGGCCAAGTCTTCTCCCAAATGAGAATGGGTGTCAGGGTCTTAGGGCCCCTGAGTGCTAGAAGAACTGGAACTTCAGAGCTCTCCTGGTTCCTCAGGAAAGAGTCTTAGCAGTTCCATCTCCAGTCCCTTCTCTCTTCCCCAGAGTCACTCATTGAGTGACAAATCCTGCCATGGACCTTTTGTTCTGTTCACACAACCCAGCAAGGCAGAAATGACAGACCTGACTTACAGATGAGGAAACTACAGTGCAGGGACTTACCCAAGGCCACAGAGATAGGGAGCGGGGCAGAGGAAATGAAAACCAGGTCTGCCTGGCTCTGCGCCGGCTCTCCCACCATCCCATGCAGTCTCAAGGCAGGTCGCCGAGTTCTGTTTCTGTTTTCAATCCTGCCCACCTCCCAGACCCCACTGCTTGAGGCCTGGAGGAGGTAGGGACGAGCTAAACACCCTGGGTTCCCCAGTGCTTACCCTCCAATACCACTTCTTTGCCTGTCTTCTTCAGAACCTGCACCGCCTCGTCATGAGTGGCAGAGGAAAGGTCTTCCCCATTCACGGACAGGATGGCATCCCCAACAAAGAGGGCCTCTGTCTGGTCAGCTGCCAAGCCTTTGAAGATCTTGGAAATGAGAATAGGCATCTTGTTCTCCCGGCCCCCTGCACAGGCACAGAAAGAGGATGAAACTGAGGCAGACACTCCAACGCTTAGGTGTCACATGGAGGCAAAATTATTTTTGAAGGCCTCCCGCAGTGTCCAGCCCAGTGCTGGGAAAGGGGAGATAGGAGGGTAAAGAGAATTTCAGCAAAGAATCTTAGAAATTTGGGACATTAATAATACTAATAAGTCAACCAAAGGACTTGTATGCATGTATATTAGCATAACCAATGGACACAGACACTGGGTGGGGACTTGCCCGGGGTGGGAATGGTTGGGTGGGGGTGGGAGGTCAATTGGGGGAAAAGGAGACATATGTAAAACTTAAGATAATCAATAGATAAATAAATAAATAAAATAATAATAATGTCATTTTTGAAGGTTAAAAAACATTTTGTTTATAAAGACTGAAATGATTATATGCAAATTTGAGCAGCTAGATTATACAATAAATTCTTTGAAAATTCCTTTTTTGCTGTCTTCCAAGAGTTGGATTCCATTATACATGCTTTGTTCTTTCTTTAGACCTGGAAAAAATATGCAGTCTTTCAACAAGTGATTTATTCTTTTCTTTTCCATGATTAGAAATCCTATGATCCCTGAGACCAGTGGTTCTCAACCTTCTGGCCCTTTAAATACAGTTCCTCATGTTGTGACCCAACCATAAAATTATTTTCGTTGCTACTTCATAACTGTAATGTTGCTACTGTGATGAATCGTAATGTAAATATCTGATATGCAGGATGGTCTTAGGCTACCCCTGTGAAAGGGTCGTTCGTCCGCCAAAGGGGTCGCGACCCACAGGTTGAGAACCGCTGCCTTAGACAGTTCCTTCTGGAACAAACTTTCCTCTTCTCCCCAGCCAGCCCCAGTGGGTTCACCTCGACAGGCTCTGGGACTAGGACAGGAGTTAAGACATGCAAATGTTTCCTCACTGAGAAAGTCATTTTCTAAATTCATAATGTTATAGTTTGGTCACTGGATCTTATGGTCCAATGCTTTGGGTATTCACCAGTGTTTGAGTAATTTACAAGGGGCTTCAGTAATTTTCCCTTAAATACATATTTTGGGTTTTAAGCAATTTTCCCACAGTGAGGGAAACCCATTGATACCCCCTAATCTGGCATTATGATGGGATTAGCTATTGCCATGGCTCCAAATTTTGCAATCCAGTGTATAGACCTAGACCTTAAAATCTAGAGATTTCAAAAGCCTAGATAAATAAGTAAATAGCTAATACCTTTTACTGAATTGCTTTGTTGCTAAATTCTTGAATGTCCTTTTAAAATAAAAAAAAATAGTGATAATAGTTACTGTTAGTTCCAAGTGCCAAAGAGCTAAATGTTGTCAATGGTGTTTCATTGCATCTGCACAACACCGCAATCACACAGACATGTTCAGTTTCCGATGAGGAAAATTGAAGTGTGAAGAGAAGCCCCTTACCCACTGTCGTCCAGTTAGTAAGTGGCAAAGCCAGTATATATTTGAACGTAGGTCTCCTAGCTTCAGAACCAATACTGTTAACTCTATGGCAGACTGCAAGTAGGACTCTCAGGCATCACACCACTGGTCCATCCCTGAAATACTGAAGATGAACTAGTGGCATAGAGAGGGGTGGTCATTATCCCAAGATCACAAAACAAATGTGTGGCAGCTGTAGAATTGGAAGTTTCTCCTAATCCCCATGTAGACCTAACCGTTTGCTTCTTGTTCTGCTCCGAGCTTGAGGCCAAGGAAAGGAAAAGGTTTCTATTTATATCTGCCCTGCTTGGCCTGGAACTGGGAACTTCAGTTCAATGTGGAACCATGATCATTCCTGGCTGCTTGGGCTGGACTGGACCCTAGAGGGCAGGTCATCATGGCAACAGGAGTGCAATCTACATACATGAAGAATTAAATGGAGCTGGCACTTCCCCTGATGCCTCCTAAAAGTATCTTCACTACCACCTGGAAGTATGGCGCTAGGGTGTAACTTTATGTGACCTTGGAAAGTCCCTGCTTCTCTCCTAGTCTGTTTGTCTATCTACAAAGTGTAACTTTTTATGAACTCTAAGTTCCTTCCTGCTTTGACACATTAAGTGTACAATTTCTGGATTGATCTGTTTTTACCCCATGCTAGAGTTTGGGGCTAAGATGGGTGCTCACTCCCTGGATTCTCATTTTCCTCTTTTAGACCCTTTTGGTTCACTACATGGGGATTTGCCCTTCCATGGGAAAGAACCAGCTCCCCTGGCACTATCTAGTGGCCTGATAATTAAGGTTCAAATCCCAGCTCTGCCACTCATTGACTGTGGAATCCTGGGGAAATTGTTTCTTTTCTGAATCTCAGTTTCTTATCTACAAAATATTGATTTATGCTCCCTACCTTTTACCACTTATTGCCAGGATGAAGTGGACATGAGCCTAGAGTACTGTAGCACTTAGCACCACCATCCCCACCCTCTCACCCAGGCCAAAGGGTCTGAAAGCACAGGAACAAAGCATATCTAGAATGATAGCAGGGTTGGCCTGAGACCCTGAAAAGTAATTGTGGTAGGAACTGTGAACCCAACATCTGGGGGTGTGCAGGGATTTTAAGCACTACTTTTCGTTGCTTTGGGAATCTCTCCTGGCCTCCATTTTCCCTCTCATCTAACAGCAATAATTAACCAGGCACCTACTGTGTGCTGTCAGGGTGAATGCTTTAGATTCCTGTGCTCATAGAAAATCACAACTATATTATTAGCCTCACTATATAGTAGAGGAAACGGGGGTTCAAAGATGGGAAGTGATATGCGTTCACACAGTTGATCCTGGACTCAAAAACAGTCTGCTTACACCCTAAAAAAAGCTGTCAGGCACAGCCGGTGTGGCTAAGTGTTGAGCGTCCACCTATGAATCAGTTCAAGGTTCGATTCCCAGTCAGGGCACATGTCCGGGTTGTGGGTCATTCCCCAGTGTGGGGCATGCAGGAGGCAGCTGATCAATGATTCTCTCTCATCATTGATGTTTCTCTCTCTCTCTTCTCTTTCTCTCTCTCTCTCTCTCTCTCTCTCTCTCTCTCTCTCTCTCTCTCTCCCCCTTCCTTCCTCTATGAAATCAATAAAAATATTTTTTTACAAAAACTTATAAATATTGGGATCTGAAAGCTCCCAGAGAGGAGTAACAACTCTATGTCCACCCCTCTCAGTCCTGTGCAAGGAGACAGTAAGATCAGGAAACTCAAACCCACCTCTTTGCCTAGGTTCACAGCCTTACTAGGTTCTCATATTTCTGTGTCTTTTCCTGCCCCCTGTCTGTGAGCCCAGCAGGTGTGTCCAATTGACCGCTATACTTTGAACTCCAGGTCTTAGCCACAGCTCCCACCTTGTTGGTGCCTCAGGGACTTCCCCCTCCCGGCCCTAGTAACCTCCCAGTCCCAGGCCCCAATCCCTTTTCTCCATCCTCTGCTTTCCTCGGGCCCATCTTGTCCTTGATGTCCAAGCAACCCCTGAATGGTAACTGCTCTCAGATCTCTATGCCTCCACACACAACTCCCCACCCACGTGTCCTTGGTGCGTCCCCAACCCCCTCCACACCTGTGCCTTTCGACTGAGACACCGGACTCTTGAAACCCTCTCCGACGACCTTGGTGCTCCGGTTCCCTCTGTCCTCTCGAACCCTCTTACTCCCAGACAGGAGCCCTCCAACTCCATGTCCTCGGTGTGCTGCCAGCCCCCAAGACCCGTACGCCCTCGGTGCCTCCTCGCCCACCTTTGATGCTGATGCCCAGCCCGCCGGCATCGGCCTTGCGCACAGTCACACGGCGCCGCTGGAGCAGCAGCGCCTCGGGAAGCTGCGGGGGCGCCGCGCCCGGCTCCGCTGCGCCGTTGAGCTGCGCGGGCTCCGGCTCCCGCGGGGCGCCGGGCTCCGTGCCGGGCTCGCCGTCGGCGGGGCTCACGGTCAGCGCGTCCTCCGCCAGACTAAGCAGCACCCTCTGCCACCGCTCGCCGCCTGCCCCCGAGCCCGCCCCGGTGCGCAGGTCCAGCAGCCCGGTGCGCGGGGCGCGCCTGCCGGACGCCATCTTCGAGCCCCCGGGCCGCCGCGTTCGCCCTGCCCCGCAGTCCCCTGCCCGCTCCAGCCGAGCGCCCAGGGCAGAGGGCAGCGGGGGCCCGGCTGGGCCAGCCGCCACCCAGCCCAGGACCGCTGGGGGTGGAGCCTCTGGGGGCGGGGCTACCTGGGTGTGGCTAGCGGCGGGGCGGGGCGGGGGCGGGGCCCAGGATCCGAAGATTGTAAAGTGTGGGGCCACTTGGAGAGTGGGATTAAAAGGGCATCGGGGCGTGAGGTGTGAGAGCTTGGCGGGGCCTCACGGGGGTGGGCCTTCGTATTGGGAGCGGAGCCCTAGGATCCTGTGGGGGAGACACTGTGCTGGGCACGGTCATGGGGTCCGGGGCCATAGCTCACGCACGTAGAAACAAGAAAAAGACCTAGGAACCCCGGTGCAAGGCTTTGGAATCCTGTAGCAGGGCTACGTTTGTAGAGCACTGGACTCCAGGGTCAGGGCTTGAGTTTACCAGCTAGGAACCGAGCCGCGAGCTTGGTTGCTAGGGGAGATTTGGAAGGAACGGGTTTCCCACGCCGGGTCTGGAGCTTTTGTCTGCGGGCGTGTCTTGGTGTGGGCGTGGCTTATGGCGGCCACGCCTGCTGGGATGAGAGCACGGCTGGTTCCGTTTAAGGTTCAGGGAGGATACAGTCCCCCACTTCCACGGGAGTTCAGAAGATTAATTCCCTGTTCTGTTCACAGTGGAATACAGAAAAGCCTGAAGTCCCACACTGAGAGACCTGTCTGGATAAGAATCCAAAACTACTCCCCGTGTGAGGGAAGAGGACTGGGAGGTGGGGCTCTGAGTCTGGACGTCTGGAGACCTGGTTTAGGATCCCTGCTCAGACAATGTTAGTTCCATGTCAACCTTGGTCTCATCACTTCAATTCTCTAAGCCTCAATTTCCTCATCTGTGAAATGGGAGTCATAATAATGTCTATTTCACAGGGATGTGTCAGGATTAAATCTCTGTGAAGACGTGTTGAAAACTGTAAATTCCAGACTGAGAGAAGGCAGGGGTGTGGGTGGGTGAGTGTGGAGAGATTAACCAGGGAACGTATTTGCATATATGCATAGTCCATGGACACAGACAGTAGTGTGGTGAAGGCCTGGGAAGGTGGGGGGTGGATGGGGGTCAATGGGGGGAAAAGGACACATCTATAATACTTTTAACAATAAAGATAATTTTATTCTTTTTTTGCAAAAACTTTAAAATGTATCTATTTAGAGATCACCTCAGCCCTCTTGGAAAGCAATTTAGTTAAGATCACTGATTGGGAGGAAAATCACGCTTTTAAAGGCAGAAGCAGAGACACCAGATTGGTGCAGAGCAGCCCCTCCATTGAAAGTGGCACAGCATAGAGACGTTCATTTATGACCCCAGCACTCGAACACGTGACAGAGAACCACGTGGCAAAGGTTCAGTTCAAAATCCAGAACTAGAAATAGGCCAGCTTGTCCTGCTTGGTCTTGTTGGTCTGATAATTGTGCAAGGCCAAGGCCTTGTTTTCATGTGGGAGACTTTCAAACACTCGAATGTGCACGAAGTCATCATCTTCAACTTGAACCTTGATGAAGTAGTTAATCCCCGCGACCACCTGGCTCTTATACTCCATGGCCTTGAAAGTGGGGTACTTCTTGTTTTCCTTCTCCTCCAGCTGGGACTTCACCTTGTCGGCAATGGCCTGGATCTCGGCCGTGGCGGGCCGGGTTTCGGAGGGCCCGCCAATCAGCCTCCGGGTAGCGCTCATGCAGCGGGCAGGGAGCAGCAGGCACGGAAGAGCAGTGGCACAGAACAATGGCCTGCGAGTGAGATTCAGGATAAATTTTTAAAAAAGAAAACTATAAATCCCTATAGAATCAATATCACTTCCATTTATTGAATGCTCACTACTGGCCAGGCCTAAGTCAATATTTTTCATGTGTAATCTCATCTTTACAGTAGCCTCACAGAGTATCTCTGAATACCCGCAACATACAAAAGGAAAAATCTGGACTGAGAAGCTCTAATTGGCCCAGGTCACACATTTGTGAGTGGGAGCAAAGCTGGGATTCAAACTCATGCCTCTCTGACACCAGTACCTGGAGACTGACCCACTCTGCTTGACAGTTGCCAAATATAAAGTGAAGCGTAATGGTTATCAGAAAAATCTCACCACATCTGCACACCTACCCGGGTTGCGGGCTTGATCCCAGGTGGGGGGCATGAGGGAGGTGGCTGATCGATGATTCTCTGTCATCATTGATGTTTCTATCTCTCTCTCCCTCTCCCTTCCTCTCTGAAATCAATAAAAATATATTTTAAAAATAAAATGAACCCAGGGTCTGGCATACACATGATATTTAACAAGTATATGGAAGAGAGAGAGAAGGATGGAAGCATGTAGGAAGGAAATATGGCATTACTTATGCATTGATATTTTAAAAGTATGATGGTGCTTAAAGATTGTAGAGCAGCCTAAGAAATATGGGGGTGAGCACTTGTGATAAATGAGAATTACAATCTACTTGGTTTTTGGAACTTTGGAAGGGAGGAGGGATCAGGCAGGAGACAAGGGACCAGGAGGAGGTTAGCTTTCTTTCCCAGGACCAAAGCCTGCAGCCAGATCCTTAAAAGTCCCCCCACGTACTGCCCTGCTTAAAAAAGACTTAATGAGCCAAACTTGGTGAGAAAGAGCCCTAATACAGAGTTTCTGCCCTAGGGGACTATTTTCTGTGGTTATAATGTGAAGAGAAGAATGAGAGGCGTGATGTGTGCAGAATAAAAGGAGGCTAGCAGAGAAGAAGGATGTAGAGTCAAAGAAAACAGTGATATGAGTGTGTGTATGTGTATATGTGTATGTGCAAGATCACATGATACGGGCAGTGCCAATCAGCTGTGTCCCTCTCAGCCCACCCATAGGAACACTGTAGCTAGAGAAATGCTCTTCTTCTCCCTCCACTCTGATCAGCTGATGCCTCTCCTCTGTGGCTCAGAAATTGTCCTCCCAGACACACACACACACACACACATATACACACACACACACACACACACACACACACAGGCCTGGCTTCCCACCAACCTCAGGGCAGGGCTTCCAGAGGAAACCAGTTCACTACAAAGGGACAAGAGTGGGGAAAGGAGCCCTGACCGGTTTGGCTCAGTGGATAGAGCGTCGGCCTGCGGACTGAAGGGTCCCAGGTTTGATTCCGGTCAAGGGCATGTACCTTGGTTGCCGGCACATCCCCAGTGGGGGGTGTGCAGGAGACAGCTGTTTCTCTCTCATTGATGTTTCTAACTCTCTATCCCTCTCCCTTCCTCTCTGTAAAAAATCAATAAAATATATATTTGAAAAAAAAAAAAAAAAAGAGTGGGGAAAGGAAAAGGAAGGAGGGAGGGGACCTTTCCAGTTCACCCGTTTCAAATTCCCCACTGAAGGCCCTGCAGGCTCAAGCCTTTGGGCCAGGAGGCCAGGAGAGGACTCTGGTCAGACAGAGAGGTCTCTATGCACAAGCTCCAAGGAAGGGAGCAGAGATTCTTTACACTCCTGGCCTCCTAGACCCTAAGATGGCAGCAATAATGAAAGTTAACAGGACTAACTGCTTGGATCATCTCAATTAACCTTCGAGATAGTCCTAGGGCCCAGCTGGTGTGGCTCAGTGATTGAATGTCCACCTACAAATCAGGAGATCAGGGCACATGCCCAGGTTGTGGGCTCAATCCCTAATTGGGGCGGGGAGAGGGGGGGCGCAGGAGGCAGCCGATCAATGATTCTCTCTCATCATTGATGTTTCTATTTCTTTCTCTCCCTCTCTGAAATCAATAAAAAAAAAATTTTTTTTTTTTTTAAAAACTCCTCGGAAGTAGGTCCTAGTATTATCTCCACTAAGCAGATGAGGAAACTGGGACTCAGACACATGATGTAATAAGCCCAAGCAATCTGGCACAAGAGATCACTGTGACACCATACTGTACCCCAGGCGAGGTTTGGATCTTAGTGGAGGCTGGGAGGCTTCCAAAGTCTAAGACTCCATGGTGTCCTGTGGGATGGAAACTAAACCAGGTGCTTCCCAAATATGTCACCTTTTAACCTTCACTGCAGCCTTGTAAGGCAGGCACTAAAATCTACATTTTGCATATGAGAAAACCAAGGTTAGAGAGAAAAAGCGACTTGTCCAAGGTCATACAGGCAATAAATGACAGAACCCGAATATGAAACAAGATTATTTCTGATTTCTTAGCTTTAGCCCCTTCTACTGGGCTACTCAAGATCCTAGTTAAAATAAGACTCTCAGACTGTCAGAGAATTCAAGTTGTACGCTTGTGAAATTTAGAGTAAAGCAATGCTAGTACCATAAAATATTGGTGTTTAAGAGGGGACCCACCAAATGTCACCAAGTCTAATTCCCTTACCCCAAGCAAGAAGGCCCTTTATAGCATCTCCAAGAGCTTTCCCTCTAGCCTGAGCTTGGATGCCTCCAGTGACAAGGAGCTCACCTCTCCACAAGGCGGCCCATTTCAATTAAGAAGCTACTCCCCACCACCCAGGCCAAGGCAGGGAGAGGGAACTCATACTTCTTGATTTTGCTGTCCCAGTGCTGTCTCCTTAAAAGGCCTGTTCAAATCAAGGTTGAGAGAAATTTTAATAATTCTCCCATAACTATGCTATTTATTTCCTTCACAGGACTCATAACACTTTGTACTTCATGCTTCATATATTTACTTATCACCCATCTCCCCACTATATCTCAATAAAACTGTGTATTTATATAGTTCTAGTTTTACTACAATTAAAGAAAGGCTTAACATTTTCAGAACCAAAGATTCCACTGTCATACTTGACTCATGTTCCCAAATATGATAGAAACCTAAAATGGATGATATAATCACTCTTGTCCAGTCATGACTGAGATTTACATGTAGCAAGCCTTAACAAATTTATAATCTCTTTTATTTACATCTTATAAGTTGTATGATTTAGATGTTGCAGAAATACTTGTGAATCAAAATAAATTTTGCACTCAAGCTGGGTGACTCAGTTGGTTAGAGTGTTGTCCCATGCACCAAAAGGTTGCGTGTTTGATTCCCTGTCAGGACACATACCTAGGTTGCAGGTTCGATCCCCAGTCAGGACACATGTAGGCGGAAACCAATCAATGATCAATGTTTCTCTCACATTGATCTCTCTCCCTCCCTCCTTTCTTACTTCCCTCCCTCCCTCCCTCCTTCCCTCCCTCCCTCCCTCTAAAATCAATAAACATATCATCAGGTGCGGATTTTAAAAAAATACATTTTGCCATATCCCTTTCATGCTTAGCAGCTCAGTAATGTATGTTTTTAGATTTTACCCACCACTTTTAGATTTTTTGGGTTTTTTTGTTGTTTGCTTTTTTACCAAGAGAGTTGTTCAGATTAGCTAATCCTCTAAACCAGGGGTTCTCAACATGTGGGTCTCAACCCCTTTAGCGGTCGAACGACCCTTTCACAGGGGTCGCCTACGACCATCCTGCATATCAGATATTTACATTACGATTCATCACAGTAGCAACATTACAGTTATGAAGTAGCAACGAAAATAATTTTATGGCTGGGTCACAACATGAGGAACTGTATTTAAAGGGCCAGAAAGTTGAGAACCGCTGCAAACTGTTAACTGAGCACTCACCCCAACCTGCAGCCTGGGCCTGGGCCCTAACTGGGAATCAAACAAGCAACCCCTCAATGCACAGGATGACGCTCAACCAACTAAGCCACACTGGCCAGTGCTGATTTATATTTTTAAAAGATCCTTATGGCCACTAAACAAAATGTGGACAATGTGAGGGGGAATGGATTGATTGGAAGCAAAGAGATCATTTAGGGAAGTATTCAGATTATATATTACTGTGCAAAATACAACCCCACTTAGAGGCTTAAAACAATGACAGTCAATTATATTTCTCACTGTTTGCCTTGGGGCAGGGCTCAGTGGGGACAGACCATCTCTGTTCCACATAATGTCAGATGGAGTGGTTTCTAGTCCTCTCCGTGTGCTGCTGGGCTTGCCCACAGCATGGTGGTTGGGTTGCAAGCTCTAGTGTTCAAGAAAGCAAGGTGAAAGGACATAGTGTTTTTATGATCTAAGCTGAGAAGTCATATCAACATCATTTCTGTTATACTCTATTGGTTAAGACAATCACAAAGGTCTTCCCAGATTCAAGAGGAGGGGAATTTGACTCCACCTCTTGATGGAAGAATGGCAAGATTCCAGAAGAGCACATGGCATGGGAACTATTGTTGCTGCCTTCTTTGGAAAGTCCAATCTGTACAGAGACTGCTGAAGTTGAGTATGGCAGATGGTGGTGACCTGGACTAGGGAGGTGGCTGAAGAGAAGATGGAGAGGAGTAAATATAATTAAGAGGTAATGAGGAGGTTAAGACTTGAGGATGGCTTGTGTGAAGAAGATTAGGGAGAGTCAACAACAGACGACTTTCAAAGTGTGTGACAGTCTAAGACAGCCGTGGGCAAACTACGGTCCGCGGGCCGGATCCGGCCAGTTTGAAATGAATAAAACTATTGAAAAAAAAGACCGTACCCTTTTATGTAATGATGTTTACTTTGAATTTATATTAGTTCACACAAACACTCCATCCATGCTTTGGTTCCGGCCCTCCGGTCCAGTTTAAGAACCCATTGTGGCCCTCGAGTCAAAAAGTTTGCCCACCCCTGGTCTAAGATAACTTAGGAAGAGAATGTAGAAAAAGTAAATAAACCAAGGGTTTGAGTCCTGAGTTAGAAATCAAGAAGAAGAGGAGTAGATGATCATCTCAGGAAGCAGGACATTTACTGTTGGGTGTTTGTTTTTTTGTGGGTGGGAGGATGTAATTAAGAGAGGGTTTTTCTCTTAAACCAGACAATAATCCTAAACCCTCTAATTCTGGACCCAGGACAAGAAAATAAAGTTTGGGGAGTGGGGGTGGGGGTAATGGTGATGGTTTGAGCTGGGCTTTGAGGATGCTCATGTGAGGATCTAGAGCAGTGGTTTTCAACCTTGGCTGCACATTAGAATCACCTGGGAATCTTTTTAAAATCCTGATTTCTGGGCCTCATCCTCCGGAAATTCTGTTTCTTTGTTATGGGGTGAGGCCACAACATTAGTAACAAAGAAACAGACTTTCTGAAGGATGAGGCCCAGAAATCAGGATTTTAAAAAGATTCCCAGGTGATTCTAATGTGCAGCCAAGGGTGAGAACCACTGATCTAGAGGCTTTTCAGAGAATGGAAGTATAGGGAACAGGAGCCAGGGCAATGGGTTTGGTTTTTTCCCTAAAGATAATGAGGAGCCAGGAAGGTGTTAAACTTAGCAGAAGGAGACTCATAGTCATGGTCTAAGAGTTTTTATCCCAATCCAGCATTTGATGAGGGAGGAACCAGAGGCCCTAGAGAGTTTCACTACCCCTGTACCCCTAGCCCACCATTAGTCACTTGAAAAAGACATTTGTCAATGAGCTGGAAATAGCCTGACACTGGAGCCATATAGATTCAGCATCCTAGCACCACATCTGATAAATGACAGCAGAGGGCAGCAGAGAGTCAGGGCTGCAGGGTCCTAGGTAACTGGCCATCAAGCCTCTACAGAAGAAAGATGGAAGTCTAGAATGGTGTGGGAAGTGGGGATCCTTAAACTTCCCACTTCTGAAGCACTTTCTTGCCTTCCTTATATGAGGAAGTGGGATTATTATCATGCTTACCATTATTATACCAGCTACCATTTACTGAGACCATCCCATCTCAGCACCTGCACCCCTCAGTCACAGACCCAGCCAATGGAAAGAGAACCACTTTGGGGGTCAGGCAGACTTGGCCTCAAACCCTGGCTCTTCCACTGACTCAAGTAACTCACTTCCCCGCTAAGTCTCACTTGCCACATATATGAAAGGGGGGATAATAAAACAAAAGCCTGGAGGGCTCTGAAAGAATGTTTTTTAAAAATATATTTTATTGATTTTTTACAAAGAGGAAGGGAGAAGGATAGAGAGTTAGAAACATCGATGAGAGAGAAACATCGATCAGCTGCCTCCTGCACACCTCCTAACTGGGGATGTGCCCACAACCAAGGTACATGTCCTTGACCGGAATCAAACCTGGGACCCTTCAGTCCTCAGGCCGACGCTCTATCCACTGAGCCAAATTGGTTAGGGCCTGAAAGAATTTTTTAAATTATATTTATTGGGGTAGTTCGGCCAGTGTGGCTCAGTGTTTGAGCATTGATCTATGAACCAGAAGTTCACAGGTCAATTCCCAGTCAGGGCATATGCCCAGGTTGCGGACTCAATCCATGGTGGTGGGGGAGGGGGTGTGTGCAGGAGGCAGCCTATCAATGATTCTCTCATCATTGATGTTTCCATCTCTCTCTCCCTCTCCCTTCCTCTCTGAAATCAATAAGAATACATTTTAAATTCTGTATTGTGGTAACATTGGTTAATAACATTATATAAATTTCAGGTGTACAACTTTATACTATGACCTGAGAAAATTAAAGGGCCCCAACTCCCAACATACACACACAGACCCAGAGTTGGGAGTTCTACACACTGCCCCAACCCCCCAACCTTAACTGATTCCAGGAGGAGTCACATGCTGTGGAGGGAGCACGCCTGGGCCCAGAGCTCACCCACCCTCATGTTGCATTCAGAACAACCCTTTATTCCTTTCTTCCCACAGATGTTTCACTCACACTCCCCTCTGCTCTGCAATCCCCTCAAAATCATTCACGAGTAATTTTTCCAAATCACAGTAATTATCTCATTACTTTGATATTAATAGATTTCATTTGCCATCAAGGAGACAACTGAAAAGTTCCCAGGCCCTATGTGTGGGGAGGGACTCCTGGAGTCAGCTCTGCGTGAAAGCTGGCCTGGCAGCAACCCTGCGGTTCATTCACCCCAGCTCACTTCCCTACTACCCACCTTCCCTCACTCATGCTCTTGCCCATGTCAGAGACAAGCCTGACTCCTGAGAAATGGTAGAAATCAAATTGCCCAGTCTCCAGAGGCCTAGAGTCACACAGCAAAATAGAGGCAGCACCTAGAAGGGGACCTAGGGTTGCTGGTCACCCAGGGACTTCCCCTCAGCTACACTTCAAGACAGATCTGACTTGGAGACACTACAAAGCTTAGCTAGAGGAGGAACGTCACAGATGACAGGTGTTAGGGGCATCCAGGGCCCACCCCAAAAAACTCCTTGGCAGACCTTCCCCAAGCTCCTCCCCTTCCCTTCCAATAACAACTAATATTTATTGAGAATGGTCCATAACCTTTTGGGGGGATAACTTACTTAATCCTCATAGCATCGTTGTTATTGAACCTATTTTACAGGTAATTTTTTAAATTTAGTGATTGATTTCAGAGAAAGAAAAAGGAGTGAGAGAAATTTCAATTTATGCATTCATTGGTTGCTTCTTGTATGTGCCTTGACCGGAATTGAACACACAACCTTGGCAAATAAAGATGATCCTCTAATCAACTGAACTACCTGGCCAGGGCAGGACTCTTTTTTATGATAAAGATTTACTAGTAATTAGCCCCATGTTAAATGAGGAATGAGAGTTTATGTAATCTGCCCAAAGACTTACCCTCTCAGTATCAGATATGGAATGAATTCATGTGGACCTGACTCCCAAGCCTATTCTCCTAACCATGAGACTCTTCTGCAAGCACCCTCCTCTTTAGGCCTCAGTTTCCCTATCTGTAGTAATCACAGGGACCATTCATGGATGAAAGCTCACTGCTTGCCAGACACCAGTTTGCCCCAATCCCTCGTGGCCCATTGCACTTGATCTTATTAATGAATTAGAGGCCTGGTGCATTCATGCATGGGGTTGGGGGGGGAGGTGCCCAGCGTGAACCCTCTCGCAATCCAAGACCGCTGGCTCCTAACCGCTCATCTGCCTGCCTGATCGCTCCTAACCCCTCTGCCTGCCTGCCTAATCCCCCCTAACCACTCACCTGTCTGCCTGATAGCCCCTAACCGCTTCTGCCTCAGCCCCGTTACCATGGTTTCATCTGGAAGGACATCTGGAATGACGTCCTGAAGGTTGCTTGTCTGCTGCCTAATTGCCCCTAACCACTCTGCCTGCCTGCCTGATCGCCCCTAACTGCCTCTGCCTCAGCCCTGCTGCCACAGCTTCATCCAGAAAGACGTCCAGAATGATGTCTGGAAGGTCGTTCGGCTGTCCAGTCTAATTAGCATATTATGCTTTTATTATTATAGATTTGAATCTGTGACCCATTATAACAATGAAGTAACATGCCTTAGTCATACCCACTCTCAAGTGGATAAGTGGGTTTCCAAGTCCAAGGCTACCCAAGAATATTGCCTAGGATGGGGGAAGGGACAGTCTCAGCAGAAAGGCTGCCCAGGGCAAGGCAGACCAAGGCTGACTGATTGGGCAATCAGAGACTAGACTAGCCAAGCTGGTCAGCATGGGGAAGCAGAATAGAGGATCCTTTGTCAGGCCAGAAACTGCAAGGCTGCCCCATCCCCACCATCTGGCTCCAGCTACAGCCCAGTGATGCATGATGGGGAAATGGAGGGGGGGGGTGCGCTGGAGGCTGCCCACCTGCTCTGCCTCCTGGGATAAGCCAACCCAAGACCTCCCAGGCCCATCTGGCCAACACATCCCCAAGCCCTGACCATCCCTGGGGACTCCTTTCGACAGGCTGAAATTGGCTGGGAGTGTGGCCAGCCTGTCGGGGTCGCAGGTCACTGTTAATCTGCCAGAACAAGGGAGGACAGGCGGGTGGGCAGGCAGCCGGTGTGGGCAACACCCTGGCAGTTCCTGCTGTCTGATCTGGTGGCCCTGGAGGGAAATCTTTCTCTTCTGGAAGTCAGGGAAGTGGGCTAGAAATACAGAACTCGAGGAAAATTGCAGATGCTCACATCTTGCTACCTAGCAATTTCACTTCTATATGGGGACTTTAGAGAAAAGCTCAGGCACACGCTCAAGGTGTCATTGCAGCCCTGTGTGAGATAGTGAAACACTGGCAATAACATGACACCAGTAGAGGACTAAATAAATGTAAGAACCTAGACCATCTTTCTTTTTTTGTTAATAAATATATTTTTATTAATTTTAGAGAGGAAGGAAGAAGCAGCAAGAGATAGAAACATCAATGATGACAGAGAATCATTGATAGGCTGTCTCCTGCACACTCCCCACTGGGAATTGAGCCTGCAACCTAAGCATGTGCCCTGACTGGGAATTGAACCGTGACCTCCTGGTTCATAGGTGGACACTGAACCACTGAGCCAAAACGGCTAGGGCTAGACCATCTTTCTTAATGATACTCAACTATTGGGTCTGAGAACTGAAGCCCCATGTCAATATGACTTGATTGTTTGTTCCAGGAAATTCTTACCTTAGAACAGTGGTTCTCAACCTTGGCTGCACATTAGAATCACCTGGGAATCTTTTTAAAATCCTGGTTTCTGGGCCTCATCCTCTGGAAATTCTGTTTCTTTGTTACTAATGTTGTGGCCCCACCCTATAACAAAGAAACAGAATTTCTGGAGGATGAGGCCCAGAAATCAGGATTTTAAAAAGATTCCCAGGTGATTCTAATGTGCAGCCAAGGTTGAAAACCACTGCCTTAGAAGGTAGGACTGTAAACCAATAAATAACTTCACTATTTGCCTCAGGAAATTCTTGTAAACCAATTTGTTTAGGCAAATACTTTGCTCACCTTGGCAAACACCTTTCTTGCAGTCATTGCTATTATTAATAACTAGAGGCCAGATGCACGAAATTCGTACAAGAGTAGGCTTTCCTTCCCCCGCCAGCACTGGCTTTCCTCCGGCACCAGGACCCAGGCTTCCCTCTGGCTGCCGGCAGGCACCCAGGACCGAGCTTCCCTCGCAGCTCCGGCTTCATCTGTAAGGAAGTCTGGTCTAATTAGCATATTATGCTTTTATTATTAATAATAATAATATTGGAAACAGCAAAGAATAATAAATGTCGGGGTGGGGAGAAGAGTCAGGACAATACCATATTATAGCTAAGACTCAGAAGGGGAAGAGGTAGAACTGAGGCCTAGACACAGTCACTCCAGAGTCCTCTGATTCCATGCAGCAGAGAGAGGACTATGCAGGTTCCAGACCTGACTGGAAGAAAATCTGGAATTGGGACTGGCTCAGCCCAGGTGTGCCTTTGAGCATTATATTTTCACCACACGGTCTGCTGTTGAAACTCTGGTGTTAGCACTCAAAGGTAGAGAAATGGACCCTCAAAGGTTGTCTAACCAATTGAATGGCTGGGTGAAGGGCAGGTACCAACTCCCAACCTCTCCATCCTCCTTCAAGAGTATCCTTGTACATGCTCCTCGTTCCCTCCTCCTGGGCATTCTTCCTCCCTTACCTGGTTAACTCCCACTGAACACTGAGAATTTAGCTCCCCAGCTGCTTTCACAGGGAAGGTTCCTAATTAATTAGAATTTCATGGCTTCAGAGTTCTTTTAGTTAGAATTCACAACCAGAGAATTCTATTGATTAGAATTTTATGGCACCAGGGAACTATTGATTAACATTACATGGCCCCAGAATTCTATTACTTAGAATTTTATAAATTGAGAATGCTATTGATTCTAATTTCATGGCATCTTAGTGTTCCAGCAATGCATGCCTCCCCCAGATAGCCACATAGGATACTCAGCTCTCAGCTCAAACTGCGACCCAGAAAGAAAGGAAGAGAGGGAGGGAGGGAGGGAGGGAGGGAGGAAGAGAGAGAAAGAAAGAAAGGAAGAAAGAAAGAAAGGAAGAAAGAAAGAAAGAAAGAAAGAAAGAAAGAAAGAAAGAAAGAAAGAAAGAAAGAAAGACTGTCACCTTCTCACGCTCACCTCACTATTTCAAATTGTCTGTCTGCCACCTGCTCCTGCTTTATTTCACTCCATGGTGGTTATCGCCACTTCATATCAAATACATTACTTACTGCTTCCTACACTAGAATGTAAGAAGCTCCACCAGGGCAGGGATTTTTATCAGCCTTGTTCACTGCTGTATCCCCAGGGCTGGAACAGTGCTTGTCACACAGCAGATACTCAATAAATATTTATAAATGAATAAACTGTTGCAATTATTACATAAAAGTACCATATAATCATTTTTATACTTTTTCTAATAATTTTTATTTGTTTGTTTATAATATATTTTACTAGTGCTTTAATTTAATTTTTAAAAATTTAACCTGACTGATGTGGCTCAGTGGTTGAGCATTGAGCTATGAACCAGGAGGTCACAGTTTGATTCCTGGTCAAGGCACAGGTTATAGGGTCAATTGATCCCCGTTTGGGGGTGTGAGGGAAGCAGCTGATCAATGATTCTCTATCTTCACTGATGGGTTCTATCTCTCTCTCCCTCTCCCTTCTTCTCTGAAGTCAAATAAAAAAAATATTTTTTAAAATTTGATTTTAGAAAGAGAGGAAGTGGGGGGGGGGAGAAGGAGAGAGAGAGAGAGGGAGAGAGAAACATTGGTCGGTTGCCTCTCGCATGCACCCTGACTAGGGATCAAACCCACAACCTGAGTATGTGCCCTGACTGGGACTCAAACCCACCACCTTTGGTATATGGAACAATGCTCCAACCAACTGAGACACACCAGCCAGGGCTCTAATCATTTTTTAAAAATAGTGACTGTCGCCCTGGCTGGGTTGCTAGATTGGTTGGAGCTTTGTTCTGTACAACAAAAACATTTTAGATTTGATTCCTGGTCAGGACACATACCTAGATTGTGGGTTCAGTCCTCTGTCAGGGCTCTACTGGAGGCAACCAATAGATGTTTCTCTCTCCTCTCTCTCTCTCTCTCTCTCTCTCTCTCTCTCTCATCAATAAACATATCCTCAGGTGAGGATTTAAAAAATTAAAAAATAAAATAGTGACTGTCAACTTATCTATATACCTTTTCTAGCATGCTGAAAAAGGGATTGTCTCTCCCCTCTCTCTCAATGCTCCTCTCTCCCTGAAACAGAGAGATCTCACCTGAGTCAAGATCTAGGCTCCTAGGAGAGGGAAAGGAATTACAATGAAGGGGATTGGGGAAAGGTGAGTCTCAAAGATCTAGAACCTACTACTTTTTCAGACTTCCAAATGTTACCATCACTTATAGCAGCGGTTCTCAACCTGTGGGTCGCAACCCCTTTGGGGGTCGAACGACCCTTTCACAGGGGTCGCCGAAGTCCATCGGAAAACACATATATAATTACATATTGTTTTGTGATTAATCACTATGCTTTAATTATGTCCAATTTGTAACAATGAAAATATATCCTGCATATCAGATATTTATATTACGATTCATAACAGTAGCAAAATTACAGTTATGAAGTAGCAACAAAAATAATTTTATGGTTGGGGGGTCACCACAACATGAGGAACTATATTAAAGGGTCGAGGCATTGGGAAGGTTGAGAACCACTGACCTATAGGAAGCTCTCTCTAATGGCCAGATTAACTTGGTTCTCCTGTCAAATGCTCTTTAACTTCCAAGATCCCTGTTCACAGCTTTCTCTACCTTTTGTATTTAGAGATTTGCTGGATGATTGTTTGATATCTGCAGATAAGGACCCTATCTGCTTTATCCCTCATGCCTCAACCAGTGTCTGGCACACAGTAAGTGCTCCAGAACAATTTGTGGAATGAATGCATGAATACCATATCATAGTCCTGCTGACAGGATGGATCAGGACCTGCTAAGGGAAAGAGCTGCCAAGGGTCAGGGAATGCTAGAGGGAGGAAAACCCTCAGGGGACTGTGAGTGTGGGTCCCCAGCCTCCCCTCGGGAGCCATCTCCAGGGTTAAGAGGTAGGGTAGGTAGGGATGGGCAACTTTTTCTATAAATGGACAGATAGTAAAACATAGTCTGCCTGCTGTTGGAGCAATCAACTTTAGACAATATTTAAATAAGCATGGCTGTGTCTCAAAAAACAACAACCGTTACTTAAGGATGTTAAAGCTTAAATTTAATGTTTCACACGTCACAAACAACATTCTTACTTTGATTTTTCCAACAGTTAAAACGTGTAAACACCTCATAAATTTCCAAAATCACAAAATAAGGCTTTATTAAGTAGAAAGTAAGGGTGGGAAACTGAGGTGAAGAAGTCTGCTCTCTGGTCTGTAAAGTTGGCCAAGTCACTTGACCATTCTGAGTCTTGGGCTCCTCCAGTGGAAAAGAAGATAATAAAAAACTTTAGTTCCTAAGGTAGTCGAGACTCTAGTCTAGAGCATTAACTAAGATAAAGCCTTTAGCTCCAGCCAAGCCAGCTCAGCATGAGACTCTAGATTACTATTGTTGATAATGATTATTATTATTACCAGGGGAACTTTGGGAGGAGCAAATGGAAGGATGCAGGCAAAAACCCCAGCTCCAAATCTTGCACACCAAGAAGACCTCCAGAAACCTCCCTAACCTCCCCTGTCTCCCACCCTAACTCACTCCAGAGAGACCTCCCCAGCATTCTCCACCAGCCCCACAGGCCTCGGCCAAGACCAGAGACATGCCCATGGCAGCTGGCCAAGGTGGGAGGAGAGGGCCCAGTGTGGAGGGAAGAGCGTTCTGACCAGGCCCCCTACGCATTGTCTAAGCCTGCCAGACCATCAGCCCGCTAGCCAGCTGATGTCCTCAGTTGTCGACACCAGCTGGCTGGCCCCACCCCCACCCAACAACCTTTCCTCCCAGGTCCCTCCCTGTCACTCAGCCTCCGCCCCCACCCACCCACAGCCTAGAAAGACTCCAGGTCGACCAGAGGGTCTGAGCTTTTGTCCCCTAAATATAGGATGATTTGCATTCCTTTAGCAATTTGCACACTTCATTCATTTGTAGAGAGCTAGATGCTGCAAAGCCTGCAGGGACCTTTGGGTTTATTTTATTTGAGTGGCGTTTTAGAATGTGATCTTGGGCGTTCCCTTTCAGCCTTCAGCACTTCCTTATTCTGGAACTTTGGCTAAGTGACTTTACCACTCTGATCCTGTTTCCTCATCTGTAATAATACCTTTCCTCTAGAGTGGTTGTGAGAAATAAATAAGAGAATGCATGCAATGTACCTGGTACAAAGTATGAGCTTAACAGATGATAGCTGCTATTAAACATATTATCAGCATCCTAATGTCCTCCACAGCCAAGAATTAAAACCTATGATGTCCAACAAGATAGCCACTAGGTGTATGTGGCTACTTAAATTCAAATTGAATTGAATTGAATTAAATTAAATTAAATTAAATAGAACTTTAGTCCTTCAGTAGCACCAGCCACATTTTAAGTGCTCAATAGCCACATGTTCTGGTGGCTGTCCTACTGAGCAGCACAAATATAGAACAACTTCAATTATCCAATAAAGTTGTATCAGACTATGCTGATTCACACTCTGTATTCCCTTGAGCTTTTCTTCCTTTCCTTCCCATCTGCAGTCTTTTTCCCCACCCCCATCAAGGTAATGACCTTGGTGAGTGGGTGTTCTTTTGTTCTCTGCACCTGGGCAGGAGGTAGAGAACAGGTGTGGAGCTGTGCCCTGGAGGACCTAGGGGGTGGGCGCAATTGTCTGTGTTGTAAAGCAAACAGCTGCACCCAACTCCCTGCCACCAGCAGGAGCCTCCTTGGGTCCGGATGTGGATGAGGGCCCTGTCCTCACCACCTCCCAGAGGCAGTTTAAGGTCACGCAACACGTCTGGGCCTGGATGAGCAGTTTCCAGCACAGCTGACACCTGGGGAAGGTGTACCAGATGGGAGGCCCAGTGTGGAGCGGAGGGGAGGATTAGCAACCTCTCAGTGCCAAGGCTTAGCTGCACCAGAGGCTGAAAGGAGTAAATGGGTCACACAGACTATTTCAAATTATATACACCAACCTTACTGCTGGAGTTTTAACCACCACAGCAAGAATTGTAAAACATTCCCATGTGATGGTCTATTACAGGGACATTCAACCAGTGTACCACAAGATTTTTAAAACATGCAATACTTGACTATTTAGTCAGGGATACTGATCCCTTTTCCCTTAGACTGTCAAATTAAAAAATGACAACAGCCAACACAACAATAGCAGCCCTGTGTGAACGATCAAAATTTTTTTGTCAGATCGGAAAAAAATATATTTTTTGGTTTTGCTGCAGAATTTAGTACATAATTAGTTTATGTGCGCCATGAAGTGGAAAAGGTTGACAATTGCTGGCCTATTGGCATCTCTAAACCTGAAGTCTTGATGTTGCTCCCAGGATGTGTCTGTTAATCCCACAGTTGTTCCCATCTAAAGGATGGCTGCCCCATCCTTCCAGCTGTCACCCCCAAAATGAGAATGTTGGTACACTTGAAGTTGTCTGATAGGCTCTTTACATTATCTTCATGTTTTTTGGATTCTTTTTGTTCTTCTGATTGGGAGATTTTTGCTTCCTCATATTCCAAATCACTGATTTAATTCTCAGAATCCTCTATTCTATGTTGAAACTCTGTAAATTATTCTTTATTTCAGTTAGTGTGTGCTTAATTTCTGACTGGTCCTATTTCATGTCCTTGTCATCCTCACCAAGATCTATGAAAGTCTCACTAAGTCCCTTGAAAGTCTTATGAAGATCCTTGAGAAACCTTATAACCATGGTTTAAAACAGGGGTGGGCAAACTTTTTGACTCGAGGGCCACAATGGGTTCTTAAACTGGACCGGAGGGCCGGAACAAAAGCATGGATGGAGTGTTTGTGTGAACTAATATAAATTCAAAGTAAACATCATTACATAAAAGGGTACGGTCTTTTTTTTCAATAGTTTTATTCATTTCAAATGGGCCGGATCCGGCCCGTGGGCCGTAGTTTGCCCACGGCTGGTTTAAACTCTGTATCTAGTAGTTCGTTTGCTTCCATTTCTTTCATTTGTGACATGTTTCTTTGTCTCCACATTTTGGCTGCTTCCCTATGTTTGTTTCTATGTATTAAGTAGAGCTGCTATGTCTCCTGGAATTGGTAGAGTGGCCTTGTGTAGTAGGTGTCCTGTAGGGCCCAGTGGCTCAGCCTCCCCAGTCACCTGAGCTGGGCACTCTAGGTGCACCCCTGTATGGGCTGTGTGTACAGTCTTGTAATCGAGCCTTGATTGCTGTTGGTGTCACTGGAAGGATTTGATCTCCAAGGCAATGGCTGTGAGGACCAGCTGTGACTACAGTGGGAGAGCTGCTGTGCAGGAAAAACTCCTATGGAGGACTTGCTTCAGTGGGCATTGGTGCTCACTGAGTCTGCCCCTTGAGTGTGTCACTTGTGGATGTGTAGAACATTGATCTGGTATGGTCTGAAGCTGTCCACTGAGTGCACTGGTTCTAGGGGCTCCAGGGTGGTGCAAAGTCAGCTACTGCCTGGGAGCCACCTGGCAGGTGCTACAGAGAGATCTGCAGATGGCTGCTATTTCTATTAGGCTTGGAAATACCCAGGCCAGGCCCAGTTCTGAAGCAAGGCAGGCTGGTGCTAGTACTGGGCCTTGGGCCTTTTATTGATAGGTTTGGGGCACACTGACACCAGCTGCAACTTGTTTGAGAGATTTTAGTAAAGTCTGAAGCCTGATCCAGGACAGACCATTCATATGGAAAAGCTGCTGCAACAGCTTGGGTGGGGCTGCAAATTGGATGGGGCGGGTCTCAGGAAATCATGAGGGCTGAACAAACAGTATGAACCAGGCAGATGGAGACTCAGATATGGCTCCTGCCAATCAGCTCTTCAACAGGGAGGTCCCAGCACAGGAACAATGACCCCTGTGAGCACTCCTGTCTGGGAGAAAGCTGCCCCTGAGTTCCTGCCCTGATGCCAGACAATCCAGTTCCTCCCTGTATGTGTCTAGGTCTCCCAAAGCTGTCCAGCACTGGAGCTCAGAGGGATGGAGTCCAATTGCTGCCCTTTAAAAGTGACATGTGGGTCTCCAGCAGTCTCTGTGTCACTCAGCCACAAACCCCACTGCTTTTTACAGCCTGCAGTTATGGGGACTTCTCTTCCCAGTTCTGGTACCCTGGGCTGGGGGGCTGGGGGGCTGGGGGGCTGGTGTGGAGCTTGGCCCTCGAAGAGATGATCACCCTCCCAATTAAAGAAACAGTACAGTCCTAGCTGATTTGGCTCAGTGGATAGAGTGTCAGCCTGCAGACTGAAGGGTCCCAGGTTCAACTCTGGTCAAGGGCACATGCCTGGGTTGTGGGCTTGATCCCAAGTAGGGGGCATGCAGGAGGCAGCTGATCAATGATTCTTCATCATCATTGATGTTTCTATCTCTCTCTCCCTCTCCCTCTCCCTTCCTCTCTGAATCAATAAAAATATACATTAAGTATATATATATATATATATATTAAAAACAGTACAGGTGGGTGTTAGACCAGCCCATTCCACCACACCTACCAGTCTCAATGTGCTTTCCTCTTACTCCTCTAGTTGTAGGACTTCGATTCAGCTTTCAGGAGGTTCTGAATGATGGTTGTTCTGTATTTTAGTTATTTTGATGTGGTTGTGAGAGGCGGCGCCTACCAACATTTACATATGCTGCCATCTGGGTTTTCTCTGAAATTAAAACTTTTTTTTTTAAATATATTTTATTGATTTTTTATAGAGAGGAAGGGAGAGAGATAGAGAGTCAGAAACATCGATGAGAGAGAAACATCGATCAGCTGCCTCCTGCACATCTCCTACTGGGGATATGCCCGCAACCCAGGTACATGCCCTTGACCGGAATCGAACCTGGGACCTTTCAGTCCGCAGGCCGACGCTCTATCCACTGAGCCAAACCGGTTTCGGCTGAAATTAAAACTTTTTAAACTAAAAAGCAGTTTATGGTGGGTAGTCATGTCTCAGGCCAGTGTCATCCCTGACAAAGGTCAATCTTTACTTTTCTTTTAAAAATATTTTTCTTGATTTTAGAGAGGAAGGAAGAGGGCGAGAAAGATAAAAACATCAATGACAAGAGAGAATCACTGGTTGGCTGCCTCCCCCATGCTCCCTACTGGGGACTGAGCCCACAACCTGGGTATGTGCCCTCGACTGGAATCAAACCTGGGACCCTTCAGTCTGCAGGCCAGCACACTATCCACTGACCCAACCCAGCCAGGGCATGGTCAATCTTTACTTTAACTGAGCCTGTCTATTGTCTCTTTTTTTAAAATATATATTTTATTAATTTTTCACAGAGAGGAAGGGAGAGGGACAGAGAGCTCGAAACATGGATGAGAGAGAAACATTGATCAGCTGCCTCCCGCACACCCCCCACTGGGGATGTGCCCGCAACCAAGGTACATGCCCTTGACCGGAATCGAACCCGGGACCCCTCAGTCCGCAGGCCGACGCTCTATCCACTGAGCCAAACAGGTCAGGGCCTATTGTCTTTTTGCATTCACAATAACAAATCGTTGGAATGCCAAAGTAATTTTCCTTTTTCTGACCCCTCCAAGCACAGGCTCGTTGGACACCACAATTCCCCTCATTGTTATTGAGTTAATTGTTGACTATTAACTATCCTGCCCCCACCTAAGTAAAAGAAGTATATGTCTATCATTTTACTTTTTCTTTAATCCCAGAGGTTTCCCTGCTTTGCTTTCTCCCGCCTCCCTAATCTATTACCAATGGATTTCATGTAACCCACTTACATCTCCTCTTTTGATTGTAATGTATAAAACAAGGTGAGTTACTGCCATTTTCCAGAGCATTATCTCAATCCGTTGAGATATGTTTCCCTGAATTTGTGGACAGTTTGGCTCAAATAAACTCACAAACATTCTTTACGTTTTGAATGTTTCTTACATTGACAAAATACATCTCAAATTCAACCCCTTCTTATCATTTCACTGCCTGCCACCACCCTGGTCTAAGCCACCACTGTCTCCCTCCAGGATTAGTGGCAGCTTCCCACCTTTGCCTCCTCCAGTGTACTTTTTTAACATTAATTTTTATTGATTGATTTGAGAGAGAGAGAGAAACATCGATTTGTTGTTCCACTTATTTATGCATTCATTGGTTGCTTCTCTATGTGCCTGAGTAGAGATCAAATCTGAAATCTTGGCATTTTGGGAAGACTCTCTAACCAACTGAACTACCTGGCCAGGGCTGTGTTGAATTGTTTAAAGTGGGGGCCAGAAGGGAAAACAAATCAGACCCCTGTAGGGCACACTTGAGACCTTTTGCATTCTCTTACCTCAGGCTGTGACATACCTTCCAGGATCTCCAAATGGCAGCCTGGAGCCCAACTATCCTACCGAAATCACTTTCTTTCCCTGCAGCCTGAACTTGCTGAAAGGGGTGTGACTGACAGTCTAAAAAGCTCTGAGGGTGGGGCAAGGAAAGAAGAGGTAAAAGGGGCCCTGGCTGGATTGCTCAGTTGGTTAGAATATCATCTGGATATTCTAAGGTCGTGGGTTAGATCCCTAGGCAGGACACAGACAAGAAACAACCAATGAATGTATAAATAAGTGGAACAACAAATTGATGTTTTTCTCTCTTTCTCCAAAATCAAATAATTTTTTTAAAAAAAAGAATAGGTAAGAGGGAGGAGGAGGTCTGAAAGATAGGCAGGGGTCATGTAATTAATATAGGACTTTATAGGTCCTCATTGGCAATTTAGATCTTATTTGTATTTTTTACTGATGTTAGAGAGAGGAAGGAAGAGAGAGGAAGAGAGAAACATAGATTTGGTTGCCTCCTGCATGAGCCCCAACCATGGGTCAAACTGGAAACCTGGCTATGTGCCCTGACTGGGAATCTTGGGAGTATGCTCCAATCCACTGAGCCAGGCCTGCAGGGGCAATTTGGATCTTATTTTAAGTTCACTGAGGAGTCTTGGAGGTGTTTGTTATTTTTCTTTGTTTATTTTATTACATTTTATTAAGGAAAAAATATATAGAAAACAAATCCCAAATGTGAATTTTTTTAAGCTCAACACCCCCTCACCCCTTATGATGGTCCAGCACCCAGATCAAGAATCAGAACTTCACGAGCTTCCAGAAGCCCTCTTGGAGTGCCAACCTACTCAACAGCCTTCCCCCAACCCAAGGGTCACCACTATCCTGACTTCTAACAGTGTAAATTAGTTTTACTTATTCTTAGAACTTTACATATAAACTAGAGGTCTGGTGCATGAAAATCGTGCACTGAGGGGGGGTTTACTCAGCCCGGCCTGCACCCTCTCACAGTCTGGGAGCCCTCAGGGAATGTCTGACTAACAGCTTAGGCCTGTTCCCCGCCAGCAGTCAGACATCCTTAGTGCTGCTGCGGAGGCGGGAGAGGCTCCTGCTACCACTGCTGCACTTGCCAGCCTTGAGCCCTGCTCAGGGCTTCTGGCTGATGGGCGCTCCCCCTGTGGGAGTGCACTGACCACCAGGAGGCAGCTCCTGCATTGAGCATCTGCCCCCTGGTGGTCAGTGCACATCATAGTGACCAGTCATTCCTCCATTCGGTTGATTTGCATATTAGCCTTTCATTATATAGGATGGAGTTTGTATATACTCTTTTGTGTTGGCATCTTTCACTCAATATGTGAGTTTTATCTCTATTGTCTCTATAGTTTATTCATTTTCATTGCTATGTAGTATTCCATTGTGTGAGTATATCACAATTTGTCCTGTTGACAGACATTTCCGAACTTTCTGGTTTGGGCTTTTGTAAATAATGCTCTTTGGAATGAACTCAAAGAGTCTGGAGGCTTTGGTTAGAAATAAATGATAAAGATTTGTTCAAGGGTCTTAGAGTTTACAAACTGGGAAAACAGCTAGGCATATACTCAGAAGTGCTCAAAAAAGAAAGAAAAGTTAAGAGTTCTTATAGTAAAAGTACATGCTAAAGAAATATCAGTCTTGCATTCTTAGCCCTAAGGTTGGTCCAGGATGGTTATCAGTAAAATGTCAGGCAGTCTGGAAGATGGATGCCAGGTGGTTTGGATAATAGATGTCAGGTGGATGTCTGTTGGCCTGGATGCGTGAGTCCTTCAGGGGGTAATCAGAAGGCTATCTGGAGGTCTGGTATATATCCAGATGTATATCCAGGAATTGATGCATAACTGGGAAGTTCAAAAGTTTAAGTTCCCAGGCTAGTTAGGACAAGAATAGTCTTTCCTCATGCCTCAACCTTCAGATGTTAATAATTTTAGCAGCTTGGTTAAAGTGACTCCATTTAATATATCCTCTATCTTCACTCATTCTTAGCTCCTATAAACAATTGTATATATGTGTTTTCATGCTCACATGGTAGCATTTCTCTCCAGTATCTATCTAGAAGTGGAAATGCTGGGTCATAGAACAGGCATGTGTTTAGCTTTACTAGGTACTGTTTTCCTAAGTGGTTGTACCATTTATACTCCCACCATCAGAGTATGCGAATTCATGAGGATTTTAGGCAAAAAGTGGTACAATCTGAATCCTGGTCCACCATCGGAAATATCAAATGTTTGTTGAAATATCAAATGAATACACAAGCACAAGCTGAAAAGGGAGACAGTTCTGACTGAGGCTGGCTGAACTCTCCTGAGTGGCACTTTCTCATCAGACCCATCCTGGGCCCAAAGACCAGACATAAACAAGAAAATGTCCCTGATGCTAAGAAACAAACAGCCTATATGGAGGACTTAAAATTGTGCTCCAGGCTGGTGTGGCTCAGTGGCTGAGCATTGACCTAAGAACCAGGAGGTCACAGTTCGATTCCCAGACAGAGCACATGCCTGGGTCACAGCTCTATCCCCAGTAGGGGACGTGGAGGCAGGTGATCAATGATTCTCTCTCATCATTGATGTTTCTATCTCTCTCTCCCTCTCCCTTCCTCTCTAAAATCAATAAAAATAGTAACAAAATGTCTAAAGGAAGACAAAAAAATATATAAAGCGGCAACAAAAACCTCACCCTGAAGAGTGGAAGTCACTATGAGTAAGACATGGATTCTAGTGGTATTTATCAGTGAAGTCGCTGAGATGATGTGGCACTTCTGAGTCTCATGACTTTACTTAATCATCAGGGAACAATATTGGCCATTAACAATGTGCCATATTTTCACCTACAAATCTGGAAATGTAAAATATTTTTAATACTCATTGTTAAGGGTGTTGGGAGATGAGCATGCTCAACCAATACTGGTAGAAATATGATTTGCTGAAACTGAAAATGTTGTTATAATTGACCCAATAATACTGTAGTAGGCAGTTAGGCATGAGCAGAGTAGGAACCATAAGCCAGGTAAGGAAGGTCACCAGGGAGGAAAGCCCTGTGTGCCTAGCAACAGACTACTATAGGAAGAGACCTCCTCTCCAGGATGACCTTTCCTCCCCATCATATTGCTGGTTATGCAGTTTAGACCCCATGACCTTTCATATCCCTAGTCATGTGGTAGACCCTGTTAGAGTTGGAACAAGGAGACTGGAGTATAACCTTGTATGACTCCCTTGTACAACTACTCCCTTACATTAAGCCCTAGAGATAACATCTGGGCCTCAGTTGTGTTTCAGCTCCAGGCTCAGAAAAACAGCAAGGCCAGGTGGGGTGACATCATGGCTGGCATCAGGACCAACTTCAATGACTAATGACCCCCCTGCCCTGGCGTGGACCAAGACCCTGAAAGGACACACCTGAAAAGCTGATGAATAGTCTATTGAGATCCTCCCCTGAGACCTCTAGATAAAACCGCTTAAGAGGAAGGACCCATCACTGGAGCTCCATCTCTGTCTGTCTCTGGAGCATGCCCATGCCTTTCCCCTCGCCTTCCCCCAGGCACATTCATTCTCTGTTTTTCTTTTTCCTAAGCTCCAAGGGCCCTTCTTTTGCCTCTGTAATTTGTTTCCTGAGCCCATTTCTCTTATGATGCACTTCATGTACCTCTGTGTCTTTCTAAATAAACTTGGTCTTACAGTTTGAGTCTTAGCTCTGAATTCTTTCTTAGCCAGAACTCAAGTGCTGAGGTTGCTGGACTGAGGTCCAGTTGCTGGTAACATTCTGGTACTGTTTTGCCCCTAACAATACTATTTTGAAAGCCTACTGAGCCCAGCTAGCGTGGCTTAGTGGTTGAGCGTTGACTTATGAACTAGGAGATCACGGTTTGATTCCCAGTCAGGGCACATGCCTGGGTTGTGGGCTTGATCCTCAGTGTGGGGTGTGCAGGAGGCAACCAATCAATGATTCTCTCTCATCATTGATGTTTCTATCGCTCTCTCCCTCTCCTTTCCTCTCTGAAATCAATAAAAATATATTTAAAAATAAATAAGGTATATAAAGTATTATTTTTTAAAAAGCCTTTTGAAAGAATCAGAAAAGAAGAAAGTGTGATGCACAGTGATGTTCAATAAGACATAATTTATAATAGAAAAAAAGAAAAAGCAAAAAGCAGCCCTAATGGCTATTCATATCAGATTCTACCAAAAATAGAATGTCATGTGGCCATCTATCAAGTAATATTTATGAATAATTTTTAGTGACACAACAAAAATGCTGACATCTATAATAGTGAAAAAAGAAGCAAGGCAGGATGCAGAAATGTATTATCAGTATGATCTCAGTTATATAAATACCCATTAATAAAAAATAGTTGAGCCCTGGCATGGTGGCTCTGTTGGTTGGAGCATTGTCCTATACACCAAAAAAGGTTATGGGTTTGATTCCTGGTCAGGGATCATACCTAGGTTGCAGGTTCAATCCCTGGTCAGAATGCATACAGAAAGCAACCAATCAATGTTTCTCTCAGGGGATGTTTCTCTTGCTTGCTTTCTCTTTCTCTAAAAATCAATAAACATATCCTCAGGTAAGGGTTAAAGAATGGTTGAAAAAAAGTAGCTGAGGGGGACTCTTTCCCCCTCCTCATGTGGGAGTCTGTATTTGTTCTTCAATAAATTTTCACCTTTGCTATAAAAAAAAAAGTAGCTGAGAAGGATATTTAGTAAAACGGTGAAAGCAATTTATTTATTTATTCATTTAGATTTTTAAATCGATTGTTAGAGAGAGAGGACGGTAGAGGGAGAGAAACATCAATGTGTGAGCATAATATAAATCCAATCGGCTGCCTCCTGCATGTCCCCTGTGGAGGATCAAGCCGGAAATGGGAAATTGAACAGGTAACGCCCAGGTGCCCAGGACGATGCCCAACCAACTGAGCCACACTGGCCAGGGCAGCAATTTATTTTTTAGTGTCAAGAATTAAGAGTGGTTTTCATTTTCTTCTTAATCTTGTTGTGTAGTAACAAATTCCTCACCATTAGTATGCTCACATTCCTTTCATAATCATAAACAATAATGAATTTTAACAATAGAACCTGCGGTCAAGAAAGTCAACATGTTTATCTCTCCCTTTAAGCTCCTGTGCTCTTCAGCCTCCTAGGGAGAAAGGGCCTTGCTTATTGGGAAAGTCCCACCCATGCCAAATACTGTACTTCTCTGGTGCACAGAAAGGCTTCCTAAAATGCCATCAGCATTACAGGCCCCTATTCACTCAATAAAGACCATACACCTTTAAATTAGCTTTCCCTCACTGACACTCAACTGGCTGGGCCTTGTGTTTATCATTCATTAGCAGAAGGGGCATGGCCAGGGCAGATGGCAGGCAGCATGCACTTCTCCCTGCCACCCATCTTTATCCTCTTTGTTATTGAAGAAAAACAATTACTTGGTTTGGACAAGAAACAGCCAGGGCTCTGAGCAATTTCCTTAGGTCTATAGAGACTATAATTCCTTTACAAGGCTGTGAAAAGAATGTCAGAATTCAATTCTGTCACTTGAGACTAAACTTCTGACACAGGCAAACTTTATGGTAAGTCTCTGAGTCTCAGTATGATCATTATCAGTATGATCTCAGTGTCTTTAGCTGGAAAATGGAACAGTTGCAAAACTGAAGTCAAATTGAGTTTGCAAGGCACCCAGCCCTGTCTCTGACTCTATTTTTTGTTGTTAATCCTCACCGAAGTATATTTTTCCATTGATTTTTTTTAGAGAGAGTGGAAGGGAGGGGGGGGGGGGTGGGAGAGAGAGAGAGAGAGAGAGAGAGAGAGAGAGAGAGAGAGAAACATGGATGTGAGAGAGACACATTGATTAGCTGCCTCCTGCATGCACCTGGATCAGGGCAGGAATGCAGCCTGCAGCCAAGGTACATACCCTTAACTGGAATCAAACCTGGGTCCCTTCAGGCCGAGGGCCAACACTCTATCCACTGAGCCAAACCATCTAGGCCCTAGGGCACCTTGTCTCTTACGTTTTTTTTTAATATATATTTTTACTGATTTCAGAGAGGGAGGGAGGGAGAGAGAGAGAGAGAGAGAGAGAGAGAAACATCAATGTAAGAGAGAATCGTTGATCAGCTGCCTCCTGTATGCCCCATACTGGGGATTGAGCCCACAACCTGGGTATGTGCCCTTGACCTGAATTGAACCTGGAATCCTTCAGTCTGCAGGCCAATGCTCTATTCACTGAGCCAAACTGGCCAGGGCCTGTCTCTTACTCTTTAATGTTAGTGTCTCAGGGTAGGCCTTAGGTAACCAAAGAATACTGGCAGTGAATGGAGGGATGGGGGAAGTTTTGGACAACGGGAAGATTGGACATTTCTTGCTATTACTACTACCATCTCTCTCTCTCTCTCTCTCTCTCTCTCTCTCTCTCTCTCTCTCTCCCTCTCTCTCTTTTATTGACTTCAAAGAGGGAGGGAGAGGAAGAAAGAGGAAGAAACATCAATGATGAGAGAGAATCACTGAATCATTGATGGGCTGCCTCCTGCACATTCCCCACTGGGGATTGAGCCTGCAACCCGGCATGTGCCCTGACTGGGAATCAAACTATGACCTCCTGGTTCATAGGTCGATGCTCAACCTCTGAACCATGCCGGCTGGGTTGCTGCACATAGTTTATCCCTTTATTTTGCTTGTAAAAGAACTCTGTCATTGTACATAGAGGAGTTTGGCATTTTTAACCTTTTGTTTTAATTTTAGTCCCTGTTTTTGAGTCCTTAGGAGGCAGAATAGTTCAGAGTAGCTCAAAGTACTAGGTCTGAAGTCAGGAGTTTCTAGGTTCCAGTCCCATATCTGCTTTTTGCTAACAGTAGCCGTGGGCAAGCTGACTGATGGGAAAGCCCTTCCCATTTGTGCAGAAAATGAAAAATAATACCGCTCTCCTTTATTGTGAGCATTAGCCTGATGGAATGTATAAAAACAGGACCTGAACAATGATAATAACGAAAACTAAACGATATTAATATAATGACGATGACATTTTGCACTTTTGGAACACGGTAGGCCAAAAAGAAGTGACTTACCCAATCACAGGCTCAAAGGCGACCAGGCCTTAACGTGGAGAACCCAGGTGAGGCGCCGTCTCCTTCCTCCCTAAGCTCCGCCCCTAGGACTCCGCCCCGGTCCCGGGCCTCGGCCGACGCTCGGGCCTCTGCGGGAAGCTTGGTACCTAGAGTGAGCCTAGCGTGTGACCAGCGCGAGTGACGCAGGAGGGAAGGGTTTGAGAAGCAGGATGCTCCGGGATAGGGCGGTAGGTTCGCGCGGAAGGGGCGGGGCAAGTCAGGGGGCGGGGTTTAATGGATGCTGATCTTTGGGCCGGGCTTCTGCGTGCGTGGGTCAGGCGGGCGGGAGGGCGCGTTGGGGGCGTGCCCGGGGGCGGGGCGGAGCCAACGGGGGGCGGGGCGGCGCGCGGCCTAACGGCGGCGGTAGCTGCGGGTGAAGCGGCGACGCTGGGGTTGGCGAGCTTGGCGGCCACAGGTCCCGCGGCGGCGTCTGAGAAGGACCCTGGCCGCGGGCGGAGGCGGGAGGCTCGCGACGGAGGCCCTTGGCGATGGTGGGCGTCCCTGGAGCGGCCGCCTTCCAGCGTAAGTGGAACGGAAAGGCGGGCGGCTGAAGGGGGGCGTGTGAGAGGCCTGTGGTTCCAACGGGCGCGAGCTCCGAGAGGCCCCTGGCGCGAGGCCGGGGTGGGGAAACTGAGGCCCGAAGCCGGGCGGCGGATCCAAGGTCATGCGGCGGGCAAGGGCCTTCCTGGGCTCCCGGGGGCCGCCTGGGCACTTCCAGCGCCATCCGGAGGGCTCGGGGCTCACGGTGAGAGCGAAACTGTGGGGACCGCGGCCTCGAAGCCCCAGGCGGGGCCGGCGTCCCTGGGACTTGCCCACGGACAAGGATTGTTTTGTTCTCCCAGCGCTGGGGCCGCTAAGTCCGGCTCCTGGGGGGATGTGACACGCTTCTGATTTCGAGGGGCACGGGGCCGGTGGTGGAGGACGCGAGGATGGTTCTTCTGAGAAGCCTGTGGAGTGCAGGCTCAGGGGTCGGACTGCCGGGGTTCACATCCCGGCGCCCCCACTTAGAGTTACAGGCTGCGACCTTGGCTCTCGACGAGCCTCGCTTCTCCCGTCTGTAACGTGGGGCTGTGAAGATCGTCTTCATACCCCCTCCGACCCCGGTGGTTGGGTTTTGTGAAGCCAGTAGAGCGCTTGACACAGACTTGGGCACCTAACGCAAGCGTGAAAACTGTCATGGTGATGGTTTATCAACCTCATCCTGGGTGAACCTTACTCCGGAAAGCCCGGAATTGGGCCGTGGTTGTAGATTTAAGATTTTATTTTGTTTTTGTTTAGTCCTGTTTTACAATCCAGTTGCTTTTCTTACCTCCATTCCAGCATTTATCTAGTGCTCCTCCGGGAATTGTGAGATCCTTGGGTGAGGGGTGGGGTCTCTTAATACAATAAAATTTTAATTGTTTCTCGCCAACATTTTTTTGAGCAGCAGGCATTTTGCATTTCATTCATTTAATATTTATTAAATAACCTATTAAGTAAAAAGTACCATTCTTGGCCCTGAGAATATAGCAGCAAACTAGATAGATCAAACTCGGACTTTGAATTTACTAGTAGTTGGGGGTGGGGGAGAGACAAGTCCATTTTGCATGCTTTCTCTTATTTAATCCTGGTGACTTATTTATGAGTTAAGTACTTGAAAATGCCCATTTTGCAGAGGATGAAACTGAGGAACAGAAGAATCCCTACAATCTAATGTGGCCTCAAAGCCCATCTTCTTCAACACCTAAATAGGAGGCTTTATACAGCCTCTCTCTCTTTTGTGTGATACCCATTAAATGCTGGATTGAAGAAATGCAAAGTAGTTGCCCCCAGCTGATGCCTCTTCATAGTCAAGTCTGCAGTTGGAGCTTTTGATAGTTTAATTCCTTCCTCTTGGCGCTTATAACTAACGAAAGGCAGACAGAGGTGACCTTTAGGTCTGACAAAGGTGCACCATCTCTGTAGTTGACAGAACCTTTAATCTGAACTTAAATTTTTTATGTCCAAATCTCTTTCATGCAGTTTTCAGTTTAAAATATGCCCCAAAGTACATATTTGTATTCTATTATGTAACTAATGAGGACATAATATTTATTTATTTAAAAAATTTTTGTTGGTGTTTCTAAGGCAATTCTATATTCCTAGGCAGTGTGCTTAGTATATTTTTTCTTTTAATCTGGAAGCATATAGTAAGTTACATTAAAATATTGAGAGGATTTTTTTCAATGAGATTCTCATGATACAGTTAGATTCAGCATTGACCATCTGCTAAGCACCAGGCCCTGTGGTGTTGTAGGGCTTCAAAGGTGAATGAAAGAGCAGACTCTTGCCTCTAGTCTAGAAGCTTACCTATAGTCTAAACATTTGGCTAATGCTTTTAACTGAAGTACTGGGCAGAGAGAATGTAGGAGCTCAGAGTCCCTAGGGGAAGCAATCTAGAGCAGTGGCCTCAAATGTTTTTAGTGTTCTCTTAGTAAATAGGGTTGAGTATTACACACACATTATGTGAATGCTTGTTTTAAATTACAATTATGGTGTTGACTGTACTCTGTATTATGTACATTTTTTTTATCCTCACCTGAGGATATGTTTTGTTTGTTTTTTAATATTTATATATTTTTTATTGATGTTAGAGAGAGAGGGAGGAAGAGGAAGAGAGATAGGAACATCAGTGTTTGAGAAAGAAACATCAATCAGCTGCCTCCTGCACACTCCCTACAAGGGATTGAGCCCAAAACCCAGGCATGTGCCCTGACTGGGAATCGAACTGGTGACTTCTTGGTGCATGAGCCAACCCTAAACCACTGAACAACACAGGCTGGGTGGGAGGATGAAGATATGTTTTATTGATTTTTTTAGAGAGGAGAGAGAGAAACATTGATGTGAGAGAGACAGAATTGGTTGACTCCCATTATGTGCCCCAACCAGGATCAAACCCGAAGCCCAGGTATTTATGTGCCTTGATGGGGAATCAAACCCGAGACCTTCTGGTGATGGGGGGATGCTCTAACCAACTGAGTCACACCGCCCAGGGCTGTATTATGTATACTTTATAATGTGCAAAAATAGACATTTTACAAAAGGCTGAGCTAAAACAAATATGGTTAGAGGTTCCAGTATTGTCCTTGCATCCCCCCAGGGCAGGGGTCCTCAAACTACGGCCCGCAGGCCACATGCAAATACAAATATTGTATTTGTTCCTGTTTTGTTTTTTTACTTCAAAATAAGATATGTGCAGTGTGCATAGGAATTTGTTCATAGTTGTTTTTTTTAACTATAGTCCGGCCCACCAACGGTCTGAGGGACAGTGAACTGGCCCACTGTTTAAAAAGTTTGAGGACCCCTACCCCAGGGGGTAAATAATAACTATGCCCTCTGCGATGGAGACCATTGGTCTTGTGGTGAGACCTTCTCAACCCTGTTTATATTCAATTCTGGAGTTGTGGCTAGGTTGAAATCTTGGGGTCTAATTCTTATTAGCTTTGAGACTTTGAGCACTTTAGTTACTTAACCTTTCTGTGCATTTTATTTTCCTCATCTATAAAATTGAGATGATGAGAATTCTAACCTCATTTGTAGTTTTACTGTGATAATTGATGATATGTATATGTTAATATGTATTTTGGTAATACATGTAAAGTACTTATACTGTGTTTGACACATTATATTTTGGGCGCTGTGAGTGGCTGAGGATTCAAAGCTGCTTTACAGATCTCACAGTCTAGTCCTGGCCAGATAACTCAGTTGGTTAGAGCAGCTGTTGCCAACCTTTCAGACCTCACGGACCACCAGTGGTCTGTAGATCACCAGTCGGCAACCGTTGGGTTAGACTCGCAGCCGTGGGCAAACCGGCCCTTTTGAAATGAATAAAACTAAAAAAAAAAAAAAAAAGACCGTACCCTTTTATGTAATGACTAGAGGCCCGGTGCACAAAAATTTGTGCACTCGGGGGAAGGGGGGCCCCTCAGCCCGGCCTGTGCCCTCCCGCCCCCGGGTGATAACGCCCTGCTGGCTTAGGCCTGCTCCCGGGTGGCAGAGGGCAGGCCCAATCCCTAGGTGCAGCCCCAGGTTGGGCTCAGAGCAGGGCTGATTGGGGAGTTGGGGCGCCACCCCCTGTCATGCACAGAGCAGGGCAATTGGGAGGTTGTGATTCCACCCTCAGTCACGGCTCAGGGTAGGGCCGATTGGGGGGTTGGGGCACCATCCCCTGTCACACTCAAGGCAGGGTTGATGGGGAGGTTGCGGCGCCACCCCCTGTCATGCACAGAGCAGGGCCAATCAGGGGGTTGGGGCATTTCCCCCTGTCACTCACAGAGCAGGGCCCGTCAGGGGGGTTGGGGCTCTGTACCCTGTCACATACAGAGCAGGGCCAATCAGGGGGTTGAGGCACAGCCCCCTGTCACACACAGAGCAGGGCCCATCAGGGGGTTAGGGCGCCGTCCTCTATCACCCACAGAGCAGGGCCGATAAGGGGGTTGGGGTGCCGCCACTCTCACACTCAGGGCAGGGCCGATGGGGAGGTTATGGCTCTACCCCGTCACACACAGAGCAGGGCCCGTGGGGGGGGGGGGGCGCACCCTGTCACACACAGAGCAAGGCTGATCAGGGGGTTGGGGCGCCGCACCCTGTCACACACAGAGCCGCAGGGGGGTCAGGGGGTTTGGGCACTGCCCCCTGGCACGCTGATCCTGGTGCCAGGAGGCCTCGAGGCTCCGCTGATCCCGGTGCTGGGAGGCATATTACCCTTTTATCAGGGTAGAGGCCTGGTGCATGGGTGGATGCCGGCTGGTTTGCCCTGAAGGATGTCCTGGATCAGGGTGGGGGTCCCCACTGGGGTGCCTGGCCAGCCTGGATGAGGGAATGATGGCTGTTTGCAGCTGGTCACACATCCTTCAGGGTGGGGGTCCCCACTGGGGTGCCTGGCCAGCCTGGGTGAGGGGATGATGGCTGTTTGCAGCTGGTCACACACCCTTCAGGGTGGGGGTCCCCACTGGGGTGCCTGGCAAGCCTGGGTGAGGGGATGATGGCTGTTTGCAGCTGGTCACACACCCTTCAGGGTGGGGGTCCCCACTGGGGTGCCTGGCCAGTCTGGGTGAGGAGCTGAGGGCTGTTTTCAGGCTGGGGGTGACTGAAGCTCCCAACCCCTCCTTTTTTTCTTTTTCTTTTTTTTTTTTTATTCTGGGCCAGCTTTAGCTTTGAGGCTTGGCTCCAGCTCTTAGGCCTCCGCTGCTGAAAGTAGGTTTCTGGCCTTTGCTTACAATGTTGCGATCCTGCTGGCTGCAGGTTTCTGGGGTTTTGTTTAGCTTCTATATTCGTTACAATGTTTTTTAAACTGCAGGCTCAGAGGCCTGCAGCGGCAGGCGGGGAACATTGGAGTCCTCCGTCACTGAAGCAAGCAAGCCTCATGTTAGTTTCAAGCTGCCTGGCTGCCGGCGGCCATCTTGGCTGACAGTTAATTTGCATATTGCCCTGATTAGCCAATGGGAAGGGTAGCGGTCATACGCCAATTACCATGTTTCTCTTTTATTAGATAGGATGTTTACTTTGAATTTATATTAGTTCACACAAACACTCCACCCATGCTTTTGTTCCGGCCCTCCGGTCCAGTTTAAGAACCCATTGTGGCCCTCGAGTCAAAAAGTTTGCCCACCCCTGGGTTAGAGCATCATCCCAAGGGCACATACAAGGAGCAACCAATGAATGCATAAATAAGTGGAACAGAACAACAACCTGGTTGGTGTTGCTCAGTGGTTGACTATCAACCTATGAACCTGGAGATATCTGTTAGATTCCTGTCAGGGCACATGCCCGGGGGCACCCCATCGATGTTTCTACCTCTATTTCTCTCTCTCTCTCTCTCTCTCTCTCTCTCTCTCTCTCTCTCTCTTTCTCCCTTTCCCTTCCTCTGAAATCAATAAAAATATATTTTAAAAAATAAGTGGAATAGATTGATGTTTCTCTCTCTCTAAAATCAATAAATAAAAATCTAAAAATAAAAAGATTTCACAGTCTAGTGGGGGACCCTGCACAGGTACGCATGGATAATAAGTGCTTTAAGTGCTTGAAGCAAAGGCTTTTGGGATTGCAGAGGAGGTATAAACTAATTGTTCCTTGAGGGTCTACATAAGGTTCAGGTAAGGAGGTGACATTTGAACCATCCTTAGGAAGCAGAAGGGCTTTTTCCAGGAGGTGGAAGGGTCGATCTTATTAGTTGAGGGTACAGTGGAAATTTGGAGGCTGATGGGGGCTTGATGAGCAGTACTCCAGATCTGGACCTGCAGGGAACCTGATTGAAATGTCTATAGTTTGTTAGTAGGATAATAGTGAGTTCTGGCTAGAGTTGTGCCTGGCAGGGGCCAGATGGCTAGAAAGCCTGTTCCAGAACTTTTCACAGTACCACAGCTCTTTTCTCTCTGGTGGCACTTACCTCATTGTGCCTTCTTAGTTATCTAAGAATATAACCCCCTAAGTGTAAGTTCCTTGAGGGTTCTGATAGTATCTGCATTTTTGTGATTTTTTATTTTGCCTAGCAAGGTAAGGGAAAGTTCATAAGCATGGGGAAAGTCCTATAAATCATTGGACCTTCAAAGAATTCTGAACAATTAAGAATGGAATGATAAATAACAATATTTACTAGTTAAAAACATGCTTATAAATATTTTATGGTAGATAGCCCCTGTGCATTACCATTTAAAAGGGGTGAGAGCCCTAGTCGGTTTGGCTCAGTGGAGAGAGGTTCAGCCCGAGGACTGAAGGGTCTCGGGTTCAGTAGTGGTTAAGGGCACATACCTCGTTTGCAGGCCCAATCCCAGGGCCCGGTTGGGTCCGAGCATGTGTGGGAGGCAGTCGAAGTGTCTCACATAGATGTTTCTCTCTCTAGTCACCTTGCTTCCACTCTCTCTAAAAATCAATGGAAAAATATCCTCAGGTGAGGATTAAAAAAAAAAAAAAAGGCGAGAAATGTCCTGTTCAGTAACTCTTTCCTTGTCTGGCACTTACCCATTAGAATAAAGAGATGTGAAAGTGCACCAGAAAGACCTCTCAGGTTGAATTAGGTGCCTTTCATTTGCTCTTCTACATCCACTCTCCTTCCTTTCCCACCCTGTTCTTTGCCCTGGGATGCTGACTTACCTACACGGACTATTACTTCAGTGGACTTCCTTTCCCTCTGAGGTTGTGGGATTTAATTACCCTGCTTCATTTTTATGGGTTTTGTCTTTGGCTGGCTATGTCCCTTGGTTGAAGATTGCTGTTCCACTAAAGGTGGTTCTTTCCACATGATACGCTCCTACGTTTGTTTGGAAAGTTCTATTTCCTTTGTTCCTTGGGCTTAGAGGTGCTCCAGTCCCAGGGTACTAGAACTGTCCCTTGTGATTATCTTGTATCCTGTCTGCCCACACCTTTCTTGTTTATAGTAACCTTATTAAACCCTCCGTGAATTATCCTTAGTGGAGTATGCTATCTTTCCTTGTGGGACCACAACTAATTGAAACCTATACCTTGTTAATAGGATAACTCCTCAAACTTTCACTAAAAGCTTGCTTTTATTCTGCACATACTTTAAAGGTACTTGTTTCAGCCCATCTTATAGCAGACTTAAGGCAACAAATCAAATGGAGAGGAGAGGAGCTATCCCAGATAAGCATACTGACAATGAGACAGGGTCTCATTCTCTCCTATGGTCCTTACCTACTGTGCCACATTGATGTGTTTAGTCCCCAACTTCCCCTCCCCTTACCATATTATTGGGTAAGAAAAACAACGGGGAAAAAGAAAAAGAAAAACAATGGAGTAAGATTAAAAATATTATAATCTGTGACTATACAATCAAGACAAGTTAAATTGCAGTTAGTAGTCTGTCAAGAAAGGCAGATATGTACACGACACAAGTGGTTTGGCATAATGGAAAAAGGATTTGGAGGCAGACTGGGCTTGAGGCCTAGTTCTCCTGGGAAGTTATTCAACCTTTGAGACTCAGTTGTTTGTTTAAGCTATAGTTGGGGATAATTCCTGTCTGAAAATTATAATGACTAATATTAAATGTTTATTTTGGGCCAGATACCATGCCAAGTATTATACTCACTGTGCCTTTTAATCACTCTTTTAGTTAGGTATAAATCCTTATTTTACAAATTAGGAAATTGATTCAGATGTCATAGAGCTAATAAATAAACAAGCCTAGATTAAAATCTAGATCTTTCTGACTACAGAGCCCGAGCTCTTAACATTAAGGTAGCTCTTATTTAAAATGGTTGCCCCTGGCTGGATGCTTTGTCCTATGCACACCAAAAAAAAAAAAAAAAAAAAAAAAAAAAAAAAAAGGTGGCCGGTTTGATTCTCAGTCAGGGCACATAATTAGGTTGCAGGTTCAATTCCCAGTCGGGGCTCCTCCCTTCTTCCCTCTTTCTCTAAAAATGAAATGAAATGAAATGAAATGTGTTGGGCCATCAGTAAATGGGAAAATCCAGCCCTCTTTCCTATACTGTGTCACTGTAAAGTTCCTACATTTTATTTTTGTTCATTTTTTTTTTTAAGTTCCTACATTTTGAAAGGTCACTTAAGTTATAAAAATACGGCGTTTATAAGGTGGAGAAAAACAGTGCTTGTAGATATCTATACATTACTGCATTACAGAACTTTACTGTCTGTTTTTTCCCTTTTGGGGAAGGATATTCAGAATCTGTTGCCTCGCTGGAACCGGTTTGGCTCAGTGCATAGAGTGTCGGCCTGCGGACTGAAGGGTCCCAGGTTCGATTCCGGTCAAGGGCATGTACCTGGGTTGCGGACACATTCCCAGTAGGGGATGTGCAGGAGGCAGCTGATCGATGTTTCTCTCTCATCGATGTTTCTAAATCTCTATCTCTCCCCCTTCCTCTCTGTAAAAAATCAATAAAATATAAAAAAAAAATTATTAAAAAAAAAAAGAAGAATCTGTTGCCTCATGTCTTATACATCCCATCCTCACCCCTCACCTCCCACATCTACCCTGAGGTAGAGTTGAGTGAAATGAGCTAAAGGCTTTGAGAGTAATAGTGTTACAAAAACTTAATTACTTAATTACCTGCTATCTGCATATTAATTTAGAATTGACATTTTAGTGAGTTCTTGTGTAGGATTGGGCATAAGTTTTACTATTAGGAACAAAGTTATCCTTTGAGGGGTTTTTTGTTGTTGTTTTTTTTGTTTTGTTTTTTTTATCCTTTGAGGGTTTTTTAAAAAATTAAAAAAATTTTTTTTCTTACATTTATTAGAGTGACATTGGTCATCATGAACATACAGGTTTCAGGTGTGGGTTTCTATGTTACAAGATCTGTATATTCACCTTGTACCCACCACCCAAAGTCAAACTTCTCCTGTCATCATGTATTAGGATCCTCTTCTCCCCACCTCCTTCCCTCTGCCTTTGATGTTGTTTTGAAGGTTTTTGACTTCGCTTATTTTGAGAATTGAGACTTACTAAATAGAATCATGTTTTAGACACTTGTAATGTTTTTTGGTCTTTGTCTTTTACTTTATTATTATTATTATTTTAAACGTTTTTATTGATTTCAGAGAGGAAGGAAGGAGGGGAGAGAGAGAGAGAGAGAGAGAGAGAGAGAGAGAGAGAGAGAGAGAGAGAGAAACATCAATGATGAGAGAGTATTATTGATTGTCTGCCTCCTGCACGTCCCCCACTGGGGATCGAGTCTGGAACCTGGGCATGTGTCCTTTACTGGAATCGAACCTGGGACCCCTCAGTCCGCAGGCCGATGCTCTATCCACTGATCCAAACCAGCTAGAGTTGTCTTTTACTTTAGAATACATTTATGCTGGTTTGAAACTGATTGGCTTTCCTACATAGCAAAGATTCTAAAAATAAGCAGAGACTGACTTTAAGGTTGTTCTTGAGGATTAAGCCTGTTGTGTATGGTATGCAAATCTAGACTTTATGATCAGTTATTGAATGTAATGAATACTTTTAGGCAGGGAGGATCATTTAAATGAATACAGTGAATGAATGCAGCACTAGGATAAAGGTGAGTTAATACACAAAGCTTATACCTCTTCCAGGATAAGGAAAAAATAGGATAAAAGAAATGGGGAAGAAAGATTTCTCGCCTGCCAGTTTTATCCTTATTCCTTAGTTTTAGAGTATTGTTTTGAACCTCATATTACAGAAAGCGATTACTCAATTGTAAAGATTTACTTCAAATTCCTGGAAGTTTGAAAGTTAACGAGGGAGAATCTTTCCCCTGCTTATTGTTTAAGCTTTGGTAAGACTACCAAGAGGGGTCTCATTAGCACTGTACTGACTGGCCCCATATCATATGCAATATGAGCTAGTGTAAGTACATGTGACTGAGCCTGTCTCTGGGTTTTATTATAGTTGGTTAAGTAGCTTTTTGCCTCTGTCTCTGGTTTCTGTCTCTGGCCCATTGAAGGCCTTGAGGCTATCTGGAATTATAGGGGCTGGGTCACCATAAATTAAACTTGTGAACTGAATCTATTGCAGATATGTCAACTGAATCTGGCTTTTTAAAGTCCAGTTGAATTCTTTAAAAAAAGTCTTCGCTATATTTTCTGCCAGGTGCTTTTCACATATGTCATTTCATATAATTCTTAGAACAACCATGGGAGGAAGTTAGTATCTCTGTTTTACAGATGAGGAAATAAAACTCAGAGAATTAAATAAATTGCCCATGGTCACACAATTAATCAGTAGCAGATGCACTGTTTAAACTTAGTTCAATCTGGTGTTGAGTTCATTCATTATACATTGAGATCTGAGTCCAGAGCCCACTATTTTTTAACTCTCTATCACATGGTTCCTTCTTTTTACTAACTAAACAAGAGGTTTTTAGATCTATGTTCAAGAGGATCCCAGAACTCCCTGAAGATACTTGATTTTCCATCTTTGACAACTTTCCCTAACATCTTTTTTTAAAATATGTTTTTATTGATATTTTGAGAGAGAGAGGAAGGGAGAAGGATAGAAAGATAGAAACATTGATGAGAAACATCGATCAGCTGCTACCTCTTCCATGCTCCCCACCGGGGATTGAGCCTGCAACCTGGGCATGTGCCCTGAGGGAATCTAACCAGCAACCACTGAGCCACACCAGCTGGGCTCTAACATCTTATTAAAATATGTCCTATGGCTCTGGCCAGTGTGGCTCTGTTGGGCATTGTCCCATGCACCAAAATGTTGATTTGGTCAGGGCACATGCCTAGGTTGCTGGCTTGATCCTGGTAGGGGGCATGCAGTGTTGTGCCCAGATTTCAAAGTTCCCAAGACCCCCAGGGAGCCAGTCAGTCTGATGCAAAAGCAAAGAGTCATCTATTTCAAACCCGGGTTTGGCTCCCCTGCCACACTCACGGATGCAACGGTAAGCTCCAGTGGCCGAGAGAGAGAGAGAGAGAGAGAGGCCTGATGGGACAGGGGGTTTTAAAGGGGGGTGGAGTGAGGGCAGGAGAGGGGACTGTGGGCCCCGCTGATTGGCCAGGTGCGAGTCGGGTCATCTCTATGGCGCGCACATCCCTTGATTGTCATTGGTTAGTTTAAAGAAATCCTGGGCGTGGCCAGCAGGGGCCTGGGCTTCCGGGAAGAAGGCACTCTCCTGAGCACATGGCGGCCGCCCCAAAAATGGAGGACCCAGGGCAAGATGGAGGGTGCAGTCCTAGCCCCCCCCAGGGCGAGCTGAGCCCGGGCTCCAGGGGCCAGTCCGGTTGCTGGGGGTCCAGTAGATCGACCAGTTCCAGCCCAGGCAGGAATTCCACATCCTCCGTCTCGTTCCCGGGGGCGTCGGCGATCGCCTCGTCCTCCATCTCCTCGGGCGAGGGCACGCGCCCCGCCGCTGCTGCTGCTGCCGCCGCGTGGGTCCGGTCCGGTCCGGGGGCGGCGGGCGGGTGGCAGCCTGCGCCGGGCTCCCGCCGTGGGCTGGGGAGTCGGTGCCCGAGGCCGCCAGCAGCGTGGTCAGGCCCCGAGACGACTCGCCCTTTCAGCAGGAGGTAGCCAATCAATGTTATGCTCTCACATTAATGTTTCTCTCTCTCTCCCCCTCTCCCTCTCTAACAAACAATAACAAAATCTTTAAAAAGCCCTGTCCAGCTTCATTCAGTGGTCAGAGCGTGGCCCTCAGACTGAAGGGTCACAGGTTTCATTTCCTGTCAGATGCACATACCTCAGTTGCAAGTTTGATCCCTGGCCGGTCAGGGCACATGCAGGAGGCAACCAATCTATGTGTCTCCCTCAAGTAGATAGAGAAACATCTATCTCTTCCCCTCCCTCCTCCCCCTGTACTCTCCCTTCCCCTCCCCCTCCCCCCTCCCCCTTCCTCTTCTCCCTCCCTCCCTTCTACTCTGAAAATCAATGGAACTACAGTAATATCCTTGGTGAGGATTAAAAAAAAAAATCTTAAAAAAAAAGTCCTGCCCTAGCTGGTTTGGCAGCGGTTCTCAACCTGTGGGTCGCAACCCCTTTGGGGGTCGAACGACCCTTTCACAGGGGTCGCCTAAGACCATCGGAAAACACATATATAATTACATATTGTTTTTGTGATTAATCACTATGTTTTAATTATGTTCAATTTGTAACAATGAAAATACATCCTGCATATCAGATATTTACATTACGATTCATAACAGTAGCAAAATTACAGTTATGAAGTAGCAACAAAAATAATTTTATGGTTGAGGGGTCACCACAACATGAGGAACTGTATTAAAGGGTCGCAGCATTAGGAAGGTTGAGAACCACTGGACTGAAGGGACTGGAGGGTCTCTGGTAGTTGCAGGCTTGATCCCTGCCAGGCGGGAGACAACCAATCATGTGTCTCACACCTATCTCTCTGTCTCTGCCCCTCCCTTCCACTCTCTCTAAAAATCAATGGAGAAAGTGCCCTCGGGTGAGGATTAACAACAACAAAAAGTCTAGGAATGGGGATGTGATTTATAGGGCTTGGTCTTGGTCAGGGGTATCCTGAATTGGTCTTAGAGATGAATTAAAAAAAAAAAAAAGGTAGAAACTCTTCAGAGCCTTTACTCATGCATCCTGTATATTTACTGATCTTAGCAGTGAAGCAGATAGATGATGGCAATAAACATCGAAAGCCTAGGAAATGTCCATGCTAATTTTGCTTGGCCTTGTGAGGAACTGTCAAATATGGATCATCAAGTATAGTATATGGACTATGCAGTGAACCTTTCACTTTGTGGCTCTTCAAATTTGATTCTACCCCTCTATTTTGTATTGCTTTAATTAAATGCAGAAATCAAAGTAAAATTTAGACTAACCCAGGGCTAGCTATCTTTTTGTCTGAATTTATAGCTTTGGAGTTGGCTAGATCTTTCAATTAAATTAGCTGATGGTGACAAATATGTAATCTGACTTCTCCAGCAGCTCAAGGGCTAGCTATCTTTTTGTCTGAATTTATAGCTTTGGAGTTGGCTAGATCTTTCAATTAAATTAGCTGATGGTGACAAATATGTAATCTGACTTCTCCAGCAGCTCAAGTGAAATGTTAATACCAGGCATTGCATAGCTCCCTTGACACACTACTTTGACCTTTTCCTCTCTTACAAATGTTTCCCTTATTCTTTTGTTAACTTAGCCATCTTCATGCAGACATCCTGCCTGCTTTTAATTTTTTGGAGCCACATGGGAAGTCTTTCAAACAGCACAGATGTATTTTTTACCTTATATCCCTAAAGCTACACTAATCATGCCATTTCCTCTCATTTACATAGTAGTTTTTAGCTAGTTTACTGTCCCCTTACACTACCTTTTCCTCCCAACCCTCTCAATAAAAGCTAAAATACTACAGACTTTTTCCTCCACCAAAAATATGCCAGGTTGTTTTGTTTTGTTTTGTTTTGTTTTGTTTTGTTTTGTTTTGTTTTGTTTTGTTGTCCTTAATATTAAGAAAGTGGTTGTCTTTCATTTTGTTTTCCTCTGGAGAAGTGGAGCCAAGAGGAAGATGCAGGCAGAAAGCAAGTCCTCTTTATGACTGAGATTAAAGGTAGACATGGTTTAGGAGAGGGAAGTTCTGAGTGGTAATGGAGAAGTAGGGGAAGAGGCAACTATTCCTCTGGCATTCATTCTCCTCCAGCAGTCCAGAGCTGCTTCGAGCTCAGCAGCTCTAGTTCTCATAAGCTCCCCTTTAATCTTCCCTTGGTGGGTTGGTCTGGCCAAGTAGTTTATACTCTTATCTTTCTTAAATATATTACCAAGTACCATAAGCTGCTTTAGGAAAACAAATATATGCTAGGATTGTGATCTGCAGTATAAAAAATATTTATACTCCTTTTTCTTTAAACTTTGTATTTTGACATTTCAAACTTAAGAAAAAGTTGCAAGAGTAGTGTTAAAATTCTTGTATGCCATTCTCTTTGAGTTGCCAAATGTCAACATTTTACCATATTTTATATATTCTTCTTAAAAATTTTTATTGATTGATGAGAGAGAGGGGGGGGGGGAGAAAGAGAAACATTGATTTGTTGTTTCATTGGTTGATTCTTGTATGTACCATGACCAGGGATCAAATCCACAGCCTTGGCTTATCAGGAGTATCCAACTGAGCTACCTGGCCAGGGTTTTATATTCTTTTTCTCTTTATATAAGTACTAGAGGCCCAGGGCATGAAAATCGTGCACAAGTATGGTCCCTAGGCCTGGCTTGCGATCAGGGCCATCTTCCCCCACTGCCAGCAGCCAGCCCTGCCCCCGCCCCCCAACCCTGATTGCCTGCTGGCCGGGAGGAGAGACCAAGAGGTTGGCCGTTCTGCCTGCTCACCAGCCCCATACCACCACGGGTTGCCCTCTGTGTGTGGGGTGACTGGCGGGGTGGGGGCCTTGGCCTGGTGTTGCCTGCGTCCCCCGCCACTCACCTCCAGTTTCTTGTTCGCCATCGGGCAATCTGAGCCTGCAAGTCGGGGGGAGGGACCAAGAGATCGGCCATTCTGCCCGCTCGCCGGCCCCACCCCCACCGCCACCACCCTCGGTTCCCTGTTTGCCAGTGGGCAATGGGAGCCTGCTGGCCAGGGGAAGGGACCCAAGAGGTGGTAAATGCACCTCATAGTGACTGGTCAAGCAGTCTCTCTGGTCGTTCCACCTTTAGGGTCAATTTGCATATTACCCTTTTATTATATAGGATATTATTTTTTTTAAATATTGTTGAGTAAGTTACAGATGTGCTACCTCTTTACTCTAAATAACATAGTGTTTATTTCCAATAAACTAGAACATTCTCTTATGTACTTAAAATATACTTATCAAAATTAGGAAATACAGCTTTGATACAATATTTCTAATATCCAAACCTCACTCAAGTTTAGCCATTTGTTCCAATAATTGTTTTATAGGAAAACATTTTTTTCTTGTCTAGTGGCCAGTCCAGGAACACATTGTATTTAATTGTCCTATCTCTAGTCTCCTTCACTTTGGGAGAATATAGTTCAGTATTATCTTTCATAACCTTCACTTTTTTGAATGGTATAGGTCAGTGGTTGGCAAACTGCAGCCCCTTGAGGGTGGCTCTTCCACAAAATACCACGTGCGGGCAGGCACGTGCAGTGCGATTAAAACTTCGTGGCCACACTCAAGGGGCCAAAGAGCCGCATGTAGCTCACAAGCCGCAGTTTGCCGACCACTGGTATAGGTCATTTATTTTGTAGAATGCCCCTCAATTTGAATTTGTCTTCTTTTTCTTTGGAAAAATTTTTTTTAATTTGTTTTATTTATGAGTAGATTCACATTATACATTTTGGAAGGAATATCACAAAGTGATGTATTGTTCTTAGTGCTTCATATCAGGAGGCCCATGGTGTCCATTTGTTCAGTACTGATGATGTTAATGTTGATCACTTGTTTAATGCAGCTATTTTCAGTTGGTGTGCCGCAAGAATTTTTAAAACATACAGTACCTGACTGTTTAGCCAGGGGCACTCACCTCTTTTCCCATAGATCAGCGGTTCTCAACCTGTGGCTTGCGACCCCTTTGGCGGTTGAACGACTCTTTCACAGGGGTCGCCTAAGACCATCCTGCATATCAGATATTTACATTACAATTCATCACAGCAGCAACATTACAGTTATGAAGTAGCAATGAAAATAATTTTATAGTTGGGTCACAACATGAAGAACTGTATTTAAAGGGCCAGAAGGTTGAGAACCACTGCCATAGATTGTCAAATGGAAAAATGACAACAGCCAACACAACAATAGTCATCCAGTGCAAATGAATCAAAATTATACCTATTTTTTGGTGTGCTGCAAAATTTTAGTAATTAGTTTATATGTGCCATGAGATGAAAAAGGTTGAAAAATACTGGTTTAAGGTGATGTCTGCCAGATTTCTCCATTATAGGGTTATTATTTTTAACTTTTTAATTAGTAAAAATTTTGTGGGGGGATGCTGAGCCCATATAAATATCTTGTTTCCCTCCAATTTTTATCCACTGATTTTTAGCATATATTAATGATATTTTCATGAGTTAATTATTATGATAGTCATAGTATGATTTTTCTGTTTTTGTCATTTCTTACAAATCATTCTGCAGAGCATTTGATTAACTTTATTTATATGCAGGGTGGGGCAAAAGTAGGTTTACAGTTGTGAGTACATGAAACATTCTTATATTATTTACTAGAGGCCCGGTGCACGGATTCATGCACATGGAAAGGAAATTAATTAGAAGGTGGCCAGCATGGCGAGACTGGGCTGGACACGCCCTGGAGCCAATCTTCCGTGGTCCCTCCCCGGCTGGCCGCACCTGGAGTGGCACTGGGGCTCGAAGGGCATCTGCAGAGTGAGCGGGGTCTCTCTGGAAGGTGGGGTCCCTTGGCCTGGCCTGCAGGGATCAGGCTGAAACTGGCAGTCTGACATCCCCCTAGGGGTCCTGGAGTGCAAGAGGGCACTCTGCAAAGTTGCTGTTGCTCTACAGCTCCTGTGTTGAGCGTTGGCCCCCTGATGGTCAGTGCACGTCATACCTACCGGCCGGTTGGCCGGTCGCTTAGCCTTTTATATATATAGATTGTATTTTTCATATGAACAACTGTTGTGAGTACATGAAACACTGTTTTTGTATTATTATTTATTGTATTTTTCATATGAACAACTGTACTTTTGCCTCACCCCTGTATGTTTTTAAAACTTAAGCAATACAGGTAAAGTAAAAATTCCCTGCCTAGTCTAAGTGAAATCATTCCTTTAACAACTCTATTGTGCTGCTGTTAGATGCAGAGACTGTGCTAAGTGCTTTGGGGCTGGTAAGGTGGGTAAGCTTTAGTCCTAGTTCTCAAAGGTGTTCCAATTTATCTTTCCTTCTGTGTCCTAACACTTTGTCAGTTGCTCTTCTAATGAAAGCCTTGACAACTGGGTTTAATTAATGCTTTGGGGGCGAGTTGTATTGGGAAGCAGAGATTCCTTCAATCCATGAGGCAGAGGATTTCTTAGGAAGGAGCTAGAATGCCAAACATGACTCAGAGCCCCTGAGCACCTACCTGCAGCTGTGGGCATCAACACTTTGCTTGCTGTGAGTTTTCTTAACATCTCTAAATAGTACATGCTGATTTAGTGGCTGTTGAAATCTGAGGAATGATGTGGTAAATGAGGAGAGTTTCCATAAAAACCATAATTATTAAATAGTGATTTGAAATCCTAAAATCAATTCCTGATCATCTTTATGTGAATGCCCCCCCCTTTTTTGCAGTATTATTTTAATTCATTTGCCATATCAGCCTCTTAGCTTTCTTTACTATGGTAGTTGAGTTCAATAAATCATTTATGTGAGTGGCCTAATATTTGTATTCTCCTGGAAAGACAGACAAGCAGCTGATTATACTACAAGGTAGGCTATAAGAAATTATCATTACAGTGACTCAAGATAATTGATTTTCTAAGATACTCTTGACTTCAAATACTCATTTACTTTTACAAATATTTTTTGAGCCCTTAGTCCCAGATGCTGTGGGAAATAAAGAGGGTCTAAGGCCTTGGAGAAGTTTAGATGTAGTCCAGAAGTGGAGAGAGACAGATTGATTGAATTTCAGTACTAAATGGTAAGCAGTGATAATAGTATGATAAGAACCACTCAAGATAGCCATTTGACCTAATTTGTGGGCATGCATGTGTGGCTGTGTTTCAAAAAAGACTTTTTAGAGAAATGATACCTGTCTTGATCCAAATCTGTTTCTTCCTTTCAACAAATTTTTAAAAATTAATTTTTGGACTGACAATGGATTTACATAATTCAACATTTAAAAGGTAAAATAACAGCCGAAACCGGTTTGGCTCAGTGGATAGAGCGTCGGCCTGCGGACTGAAAGGTCCCAGGTTCGATTCCGGTCAAGGGCATGTACCTGGGTTGCGGGCACATCCTCAGTGCAGGAGGCAGCTGATCGATGTTTCTCTCTCATCGATGTTTCTAACTCTCTATCTCTCTCCCTTCCTCTCTGTAAAAAATCAATAAAATATATTTAAAAAAATAAAAAATAAAAAAAAAATAAAATAAAAAAAAATAAAAGGTAAAATAACAGGTTCCCTTGCCTCTGTGCTTCAGTCACTCTTCCCCTCCTTGGAGGCAACTAGCATTATCAGTTTCTTCTGTGTCCTCTTTTCAGATATATTCCTGTAGGCCATATAATATCATACACAAAAACTTCCTCATTTTACATTGTACTAGTATATCACTGTATGGTTGCACAGTATTTTTTTCTATAGTCCACTGCTGATGGATATTTTCATGCCAATTTTGGCTGTTACAATGTTGCATAATTTTGTAAAAATATGTTACTTCATAAAACTGTAGAATAAATTCCTAGAAGTGAAAGCGCTGAGGCAAAGAGTACTATCATGTAATTTTGCTAGATTTTGCTAAAATACTCTCGAGATGGTATCAGTTTTTGTACTTCTACCAGCAAAGCATGTAAGGCAAGTTGGAGAATGGGGGAAGTTAAGACTGGACCAGGTTTGCAGGGGACTAGAAGTATTATGTTATTGGAGTATAAGGTACTAGGTAAGGAATGGCAGGAGCTGAGACTAGAGGAGCAGGCAGGGGCCAGGTTTTTGTTTTCTGTTTTTCTAATTCATTTTTTACAGAGAAGAAGAGAGAGAGAGAGTTAGAAACATCGATGAGAGAGAAACATCCATCAGCTGCCTCCTGCACACCCCCCACTGGAGATGTGCCTGCAACCAAGGTACATGCCCTTGATCAGAATCGAACCTGGGACCTTTCAGTCCGCAGGCCGATGCTCTATCCACTGAGCCACACCAGTCAGGGCAGGGGCCAGGTTTTTATGCTGGATTTTATTCCTTAACTAATGAGAGCAAAAGAAAGAATGAGGGAATAACATATTTAAGATTTTATACTAAGTAGAGCATTTGATGTCCCATGAAGATGGATTTGAAGGGGCAAGACTGGAAGCAGTAAAATAATTAAATTAATGTAGTAGTCTTGTCAGACCATGAGTCTCAATTTTGGGTTTGGAAACTATCCTTTGTGACTAAAAGGGATACAGTGTGCTAAGGAAGATAGAGATAAATTTAAGAGAAAGAGCATATCTCATTGAAATTAGTAAGAAAGGCTTCATTGAATAGTCAGTTGCATTTTGATGGATGGGTAGATCTCAGATTGGTGCTTATGCAGAAATGGGATAAAAAGGAAATAATTTTTGGGTTCTGATATGATAATGGAATAAACTAGAGTGGGCAAACTTTTTCTAAGGTCCCAGGTTCGATTCTGATCAAGGGCATGTACCTTGGTTGCAGGCACATCTCCAGTGGGGGGTGTGCAGGAGGCAGCTGATGGATGTTTCTCTCTCATCGATGTTTCTAACTCTCTCTCTCTCTTCTTCTCTGTAAAAAATGAATTAGAAAAACAGAAAACAAAAAATATTTTAGGTTTTTTGGAATGCATATAGTCTATCATGTATTCTCTTTTGTTGCCTTGTTTAGACATTTGTATTACATATGGTGCTGCTGATGTGATGAATTGCCTTTGGCATGAAATGCTGAAGTCTAATCCACTCACTGGGGCTATGAGTGTGTTAGTGAGTGACTTAACTCAGAATCAAGGAAGTAGAAGAATATTATAACTCAAAATTTCAGAAATCCTATAGTTATTGCTAACCTTCCTCACAAAATTTTTTCCCCCTCGAAGTTTTGAAGAAGCATAAGTGAAATGTACAGGAATTTAACTGGTTGTTTCATTAAACAGATCCCCTAACTCAGTGGTTGGCAAACTGCGGCCCCTTGAGTGTGGCTCTTCCACAAAATACCACGTGCGGGCGTGCACCTTCAGTGCGATTGAAACTTCGTGGCCACACTCAAGGGGCCAAAGAGCGGCAGTTTGCCGACCACTGCCCTAACTATATAATCTCTTAGTAAGCTTTCCATTGTTTTAATCCTCTGGTTGTAGGCAACTAGAAAACTGCTTTTCCTCTGGGGTGAGAGTCAGAATTACTCCGGGAATTTATTAGAATATCAATGTGCACACATATTATGGTATATTCTGAGGGATGATGCCTGGTATATTTTTTGAAATAGCCTACCAGGTGGTTTTCTATCATGCGTTCCCCATTTAAAAGCCACTGTTTGAACGAATTCCTATCCTTTCCCTTCTGCTCTCACTTTGTATTTAGTGATACTGTAGGGTTACATTTCTTTATCTTCTAGCACGAAGGAAGAGTTGAGACGGAATTTTGCTATCACATAAAGCAGGGGTAGGGGAATGTCCAGCCTGAGGACCGTATAAGGCCTGAGAAATCATTTGGTCTGGCCCTGCCAAGGCATTAGGGATGAGTTAATTAAATGTTTGACCAAATATAGCAGGCTGATTTTTCCCCCCAGAATATATTTTTATTGATTTCAGAGAGGAAGGGAGAGGGAGAAACAGAAACATCAATGATGAGAGAGAATCATTGATCAGCTGCCTCCTGCACGCCCCACACTGGGTATCGAGCCCACAACCCAGGCACATGCCCTGAGCAGGAATCGAACTGTGATCTCCTGCCACATAGGTCGATGCTCAACCACTGAGCCATGCCAGCCGGGCTGTGTGATGGTTTTAAACTTGTTTTAAGGGAAGGATCTCTCTGTCTGTTTATTCATTTGCCAGATCAATTCTGTCTACATATGAACCTTCTCGATTACAGGGAAAACAGGTAGATAGGCAAACAATCCATGTCAATTCAATATTAGAACTGATAGCAGTCCCACAGATTAAGGGGAAAATAGGGCTTCTTGTTTTATTAAAATTACCCTGAATGATGACATTTAAAACAAGAAATTTTGGGGGAAAGATCTGTTAGTAACAGATGAATCAATTTTTCTTATTTAAAAAATTCCTTGTATCTAGGTAGACAGTATGTCATATTGAGAAAGGATCTTTGAATTGGCTTTGTCAACACTTGGATTCCAGTTTATAGGTGGCTAAAGATGAGGCTTTAGCCAATTACTTAATCTTTTTTTTTAATTATTGATTTCACAGATGAAGTGGGAGAGAAAGAGACAGACAGACAGACACACACATCAATGATGAGAGAAAATCATTGATCAGCTGCTTCCTGGAGATTGAGCCCGCAGCCTGGGCATGTGCCTCGACTGGGAATCAAACCGGGACCTCTTGGTTCATAGGTCAACATTCAACCATTGAGCCATGCTGGCCAGGCCAATTACTTAATCTTGAATAATATATATATTTTTCTAGAAGCTTATCAAATATTGAATTATATTTTAAATGAAAAAATTTTCACTTATGGCTAATCATAGAAGGATTTTATGAAAGAAAAATGAAAATATTAGCTGTAATAGCAGTTTGGAATACAGCTTGACAGTGTTTCTTTTTTCTTATAATTTTTTTCTATCCAAACCTTTATTAAACAAAAATGCATAAATCATAAATGTATAGCTCAATGAGTTTTCTAAAAAAAATTTTAAAAAAATAGAACATTAACAGCAACTACTTCAGAAGCCCACTTCTCTCCTGCCAGTTACTATCCCTCCTTCTCCCCCAGGATAACCAGTATGCTGACTTCTATCACCGTACATTAGTTTTGACTTAAAAAAAAAGAACTTATATAGAATCATATACTGTGTATTCTTTTATATCTGACACTAGAAGCCCGGGGGGAGGGGGTGTCCCTCAACCCGGCCTGCACCCTCTCCAATCTGGGACCCCTTGGGGGATGTCCGACTGCTTTAGGCCCAATCCCATAGGGATTGGACATCCCTCTCACAATCCGGGACTACTGGCTCCTAACCGCTCACTTGCCTGCCTGCCTAATTGCCTCTAACCGCTCCCCTGCCAGCCTGATTGATGCCTAACTGCTCCCCTGCTGGCCCGATTGCCCCCAATTGCCCTCCCCTGCTGGCCTGTTCGCCCCCAACTGCCCTCCCCTGACGGCCTGATCGCCCACAACTGCCCTCCCCTGCCGGCCATCTTGTGGTGGCCATGCACAAAGCCACCTAAGCTTTTATTATATAGGATGTTTTGCTCAACAGTAATGACACATGTCCTGTCAGTAGTTCATTCTCATTGCTATATAGAATTCCTCTATAAAACAATTCCTCTATACCACCATTCCTCTATACCACAATAACATTCCTCTATACCACAATTTATCTGTTCTATTGTTGATGGATGTCTTGATTGTTTCCAGTTTTTGGCTATTAGGAATAATGCTGCAAAGAACATTCTTTTGTGTCTTTGAGTATATATCTAGGAGTGGAATTGGAGGGTCATTGAATGTGCATATATCTAGCTTTAATAGATAGCTGCTTGAGTTTTCGTACTAGTTTATACTTGTATCAGGAGTCTTAACATTTTGCTGAGCTTCTACTTTGTACAAGGCAGTAGTAAACCAAACACAGCCCTCTCACAGATCTTGAAATTTAATGTGATTAAAAATATATTTTATACACACATTTTAATATTCAGGTGGTGATAAAGTTTTAAGGTATGTTGTGTATAGAGAGGAGGGTGATGGGGAGTAATATTAGATACAGTAGTTAAAAAAGACTGATCAAGCCCTGGCTGGTTTGGTTCAGTGGATAGAGTGTTGGCCTGAGGACTGAAGGGTCCTGGGTTTGATTCCAGTCAAGTGCATATGCCCAGGTTGCAGACTCAATCCCCTGTAGGGGGCGTGCAGGAGGCAGCTGATCAAGGATTTTCTCTCATCATTGATGTTTCTATCTCTCTCCCTCTCCTTTCCTCTCTGAAATCAATAATATATATATATATATATATATATATATATATATATATATATATATATATAAATGAGACTGATCAAGTAACATTTGTGCAAAGACGTGAAAGAAGTAAGCTAGCTATGTGGATATATGGAAGAGGAACAGTCCAGGCAAAGGGTCAAAGCATGCTTGATATGTTCACAAAACAGCAAGGAGGCTAATATATCTGGAGCACATTGAGCAAGGGCAATAGTGGTAGAAGCTGATCTGAGGCAGGTAAGTAGGGGCCAGAACATATAGGACCTTAAGAGTCAAGGAAAGGATTTGGGATTTTCTAAATGAGATGGGAAGCCATTGGAGGCTTTTGAGCAGAGCGATATTATTTCCTTTACCTTTTAAAGAGATCATTCCATTCTTGGAGAAAACACTGTAGTGGGACAAAGATGGAAGCAAGTGAATTAAGAAATTATTGCTGTAGGCCAAGAGTGGGAGGTTGGTGGTTTAGATCAGAATGTTAATGGTGGAGGTAAGGAGAAATAGGTGGAATCAAGCTATTTTAAAGGTAGAGTTGATAGGATTTGCCCAAGTGGATTGGATATGGGGGTTGTGTGTCAAGGATGACTCTAAGTTTATTGGCTTAAGTTGCTAATTTACTGGTTTGAGAAAGACTGGGGAGAGGGTGAAGGCCCCATGTAGGTTTGGGCAAGGGGTGGGAACCAGGAATTTGATATGGGACTATATGATATCTGTTACATATCCAATTAGAGATGTTGAGTAGGCAATAGAATACAGAGTGGAAAAATTGGTTTACAGTTGTTCATATGGAAATCAATACAATAAATAACAATACAAGAATAAACTGTGTTTCCAAGTATTCACAACTGTAAACCTACTTTGCCTACCCTGTATAAATGACATAATGAGTGAAAATAGAGGTTGGGCCTAACATGACCTTTGGAGTGATACAGAGGGAACAGATAAATTCTCTTTGTCATTTGAACACTTTTAAAGCTCATTATTTAGAATTTAAATTGTGCACACTTTTATTTTTGTGAGAGCTATTTGACAAGGAAGTAAAACATCAGGAATTTATTTATTGAGAAAGTTCGTGGGCCCTGGCCCATGTGCTCAGTGGTTAGAGTATCGGGTTGGATTCCTGGTCAAGGGCACATACCTGGGTTGCAAGTTAATCCCTGTCCCAGGGTGCATGCAGGAAGCAATCAGTCAATGTGTTTCTCTCACATTGATGTGTTTGTGTCTCTCTCTCCCTTCCCACTCCCTCTTTTCCACGCTTTCCGAAAACAAAATCAGTGGAACAAATAACCTTCAGTGAGGATTAACAACAACAACAAAAAAAGTTCCTGGGTTCTTTGAATGATTCATTACTGAAATTTACTAGACTTTGTATTAATTCTAGTCATTTCTATTATTGTTATTTTGTGTAAAATGATCATTGCTGTAATGACTTAGGAAGCTGAAGAAAGCTTTAGTTCTATACTGTTTCACATTGTATTTTAAAGTATATATGTAATACGTAATTTGAAAAATAATAATTTACATGGGGATTTCACATAAATTATTTTATTCACTGCTTACAATATCCTGTGAACTGAATACTATTACCATCTTCACTTTATACTTGAGGGAACAGACTGCATCGCATGGGTGATTGATTAACTCATGGAGGACATGTCTCTATGGGTAGTAGTAGAGACAAGCTCTGAACCCAGGTTCTAACTCAGCCGTGGGCAAACTATGGCCCGCGGGCCGGATCCGGCCCGTTTGAAATGAATAAAACTATTGAAAAAAAGACTGTACCCTTTTATGTAATTATGTTTACTTTGAATTTATATTAGTTCACCACAAACACTCCATCCATGCTTTTGTTCCGGCCCTCCGGTCCAGTTTAAGAACCCATTGTGGCCCTTGAGTCAAAAAGTTTGCCCACCCCTGTTCTAACTCCACAGCACTATCACATTCTATTTCTCAGTTATACTAAATGAATTGTAATTTATTGTAAAGTATCCTGCTTTGATGCTGTAATTTTTATTGAAAAATATCTTTTACAAAAGTAATATAAGACATATAAAAATTGCAGCAAATAGAGTAAAAAGTAAAAAATCCCTTTTATGTCATTACTGAAAGTTTGTGTATTTTCAGACTTTTGGATGCCTTTACACTTACCTGTAATACACAGATGTATAGTGTTTTTCATAAACAAAATCATACTGTACATAATTTGTGCAGTATTTATAATTTTCAGTCAGATGGGAAGTCCACCAAATTGTTCTGTCAGATCTTTGCTTTAAACAAGAGCAAAGGCATTTATCTCTTCTGTTGTTTTAAGTACCTTGGAACAGATTTTATGAACGACAGCAACATTCAGTATTGATTTGTTCAATGTTAGTAGTGAGAGCCCTTTAAAATGATCACACCTTTCAGAGAACTTCCCAAATGCTATGTAAAAAGACAGATATATGATTGACTGCTTCATGGAGCTGCCAAGCACTATTTCAAGTCCTTTTTCCTTTTTCAGAAAGTGCAAAGTCGTCCATTTTGGAACATGTGATGCACCTATTACCTGTGGTTGTAGGAGATGATGTTTTCCCATCTGTCTGATAGGAATTAATGAACCTGTAACTAGACCAAACTGTCCTGGAAATTAAAATAGGTATTTTCCACTATTGATGCCATAGAGCTTCAAGTGGATCAAACTCTCCAGATTTTTTTTTTTACACCAGCTATTTTGGTGATTATTTCCACCACTGTAAACTAATATATATGATAGATAATGCATTTTGCTTTTAATGTAACTTTTAATGATGTAACCACCAAATATCCATGCTGTTAATGCTTTCCTCAGAAGGAAAAAGAAACTGAATTGCTATTGTGGGATAAGTTCAACATTTACACAAAACCTGCTCTGGAGGAGAGAGTGGACTAGGAATTCATATTGGGAAAATAATGAAGTAGGTAGGCTCTTTCTGAAGACAGGACAGACCAAACAGGAAGTGATTGTATGTGTCTCAGAAATCCAGAGTATGAAGGTGAATTAATGTCAAGTAACTGGCAAATGTAGGCTGATATTAAAATAGTGGTTAAAGAGTGAAAAATAACTGTATTCAGCATATACTTTGGTGTGCATCGAAGCATCTGGAAAGCTTGTTAAATGCAGTGTTTAGGATTTCACCTCCCAGAGGTTTAAATTCTGGAGGTTGGGAGAGGGCCCAGGAATCTGCATTTCCATCAAGTTTTCTAATGTGTGGCTGCAAGGGAAGGAGGAGCGGGGGAAGCAGCAAAGCACGTGGTGGCTGGTCACTGAGGATGGTGACGTCAGCATCTGGTGTCCATTCATTCTGTGACCGGTGCCTCCTCTCCAGCCCAGCCCTGATTGGCCTGGCCCCAATAGGCCCTGATTGCCGGCCAGGCCTAGGGACTCCACCCGTGCACTATTTCATGTACTGGGCCTCTAGTCCTATCTAATAAAAGAGAAACATGGTAATTGGCGTATGACTGCTACCCTTCCCATTGGCTAATCAGGGCGATATGCAAATTAACTGCCAGCCAAGATGGCGGCCAGCAGCCAGGCAGCTTAAACTGAACATGAGGCTTGCTTGCTTCAGTGAGGGAGAACTGCAATGTTCCCCGCCTGCCTTGCCGGCCTCTGAGCCTGCAGTTTAAAAAACATTGTAACAAATATAGAAGCTAAATAAAACCCCAGAAACCAGCTTTCAGAGAGCTGGGATCTCAGAGCTGGAGTTGATACAGAGTTTTGATTATAGAACCTAAACAAACCAGATACCTGTTTTCAGCAGCTGAGGCCTCAGAGCTGGAGCCAAGCCTCAGAGCTAAAGCTGGCCCAGAATAAAAAAAGAAAAAGAAAAAAAGGAGCAGTTGGGAGCTTCAGTCCCAGCCTGAAAACAGCCCTCAGCCCCTCACCCAGACTGGCCAGGCACCCCAGTGGGGACCCCCACCCTGAAGGGTGTGTGACCAGCTGCAAACAGCCATCATCCCCTCATCCAGGCTGGCCAGGCACCCCAGTGGGGACCCCCACCCTGATCCAGGACACCCTTCAGGGCAAACCAGCTGGCCCCCACCCATGCACCAGGCCTCTATTCTATATAGTATAAGGGTAATATGCCTCCAAGCACTGGGATCAGCAGAGCTGAGAGGCCTCCCGGCACTGGGATCAGCGTGACAGGGGGCAGTGCCCAAACCCCCTGATCGCCCTGCGGCTGTGTGTGTGACAGGGGGCGGGGCCACAACCTCCCTATTGGCCCTGCTCTGTTCGTGACAGGGGAAGGCGCCCCAACCCCCTGATTGGCCCTGCTCTGTGCCTGATAGGGGGGCGCTCCCCAACACCCTGATCACCCTGCGGCTCTGTGTGTGACAGGGTGCGGCGCCCCAACCCCCCCACCCGACGGGCCCTGCTCTGTGTGTGACGGGGTAGAGCCATAACCTCCCCATCGGCCCTGCCCTGAGTGTGAGAGTGGCGGCGCCCCAACCTCCTGATCGGCCCTGCTCTGTGGGTGATAGAGGGCGGTGCCCCAACCCCCCCCCCCCCCACGGGCCCTGCTCTGTGTGTGATGGGGTAGAGCCATAACCTCCCCATCGGTCCTGCCCTAAGTGTGACAGTGGCGGCGCCCCAACCCCTGATACGCCCTGCTCTGTGTGTGACGGGGCGGTGCGCCAACTCCCCTATCGGCCCTGCTCTGTGAGTGACAGGGGGGAGCTCCTCAACCCCCTGATGGGCCCTGCTCTGTGCGTGACAGGGGGGAGCTCCCCAACCCCCTGATGGGCCCTGCTCTGTGCGTGACAGGGGGGAGCTCCCCAACCCCCTGATCGACCCTGCTCTGTGCATGACAGGGGGCGGCGCCCCAACTCCCCAATCGGCCCTACTCTGAGCCCGACCAGGGGCTGCACCTAGGGATTGGGCCTGCCCTCTGCCACCTGGGAGTAGGCCTAAGCCAGCAGGTCGTTATCTCCCCAGGGGTCCCAGACTGTGAGAGGGCACAGGTTGGGCTGAAGTACCCATCCCTCCCCCCCGAGTGCACAAATTTTTGTGCACTGGGCCTCTAGTCTATATAATAAAAGCCTAAGTGACCGTTAAGGTGGAATGACCAGAATGAGCAGTCGCTGTGATGCGCACTGAGCAGGCAGGCAGGCAGGTGAGCGGTTAGGGGCTATCAGGCAGGCAGGCAGAGGTGGTTAGGGGTGATCAGGCAGGCAGGCAGAGCGGTTAGGGTCCATCAGGCAAGCAGACAAGCAAGCGGTTAGGGGCAAGCAGGCAGGCAGAGTGGTTAGGGGTGAGCAGGCAGGCAGGCGAGTCGTTAGTGGCGATGAGGCAGGCACGCAGGCCAGCAGTTAGGAGCCAGTGGTCCCAGATTGTGAGAGGGATCCCAGATTGCGAGAGGGTGCAGGCCAGGCTGAGAGATCCCCTCAAACCCCCCGCCGCCGCCCCCCCCCCCCCCCCCCCCCCCCCCGTGCATTAATTTCATGTACTGGGCCTCTAGTAGGATATAAAAGCCTAAGCGACCATTTGACCAGTAGCTGTGACACGCTCTGACCACTAGGGGGCAGATGCTCAACACCCAGGCATGGAAACATGGAACAGATAGAGGAATCTCAAAGGGAATGGTGAAAAGGGGGGGCGGGGAGAGCAGGAAGAGATTAACCAAAGATCTTAAATGCATACTAGAGGTCCTGTGCATGGATTCATGCACCAGTGGGGTCCCTTGGCCTGGCCTGCAGGGATTGGGCCGAAACCAGCAGTCCGACATCCCCCAAGGGTCCCAGAAAGGATCCCGGATTGCGAGAGGGAGCAGGCCAGGCCGAGGGACCTCACCAGGGTACAAATCTCTGCACCGGGCCTCTAGTCTTCGTATAAATATTCTAAATTTAGTAGTTTAGGAAGTGGTTATGACAATCATATTTGTAACCTAGGATTCCCACTATTTATAATAATTCATTTTTGTTCAATCCTCACCCAGGGATGTTTTTTAATTGGTTATTTATTTATTTGAGAGAGGGAGGGAAGGAGGAGGAGGAGAGAGAGAGAGAGAGAGAGAGAGAGAGAGAGAGAGAGAGAGAGAGAGACATATGGATGTGGATGTGAGAAGAAGTATCCATCAGTTGCCTCCTGTACCCACCCAGCTGGAGATCAAACCTGCAATCTTTTGATCAACTGAGCCACCTACCCAGGGCTGTAGCTATAACAATTTTTTTACATTTTTGTAACTTTTTTTACTGTTGTTAATTCTCACTCGAGGATATTTTTCCCCATTAATTTTTTAGAGAGAGTGGAATGGAGGGGGAGAGACAGAAACATTGATGTGAGAGAGACACATCGATTGGTTGCCTCCTTCATGAGCCCCAACCAGGGTCTGGGGCCAGGGATCAAGCCTGCAACCAAGGTATGTGTCCTTGATCAGAATCGAACTCGAGATCTTTGAGTCCTTGGGCTGAAACTCTAACCACTGAGAAACAGGCTAGGGCTATTATTTTAACTTCTTTGACATTGTCGTATTGGGAATTAAAGGCATATTTTAGCATCCAATCGTTAAAAATGATGTTGATTTTACTCTGGGCAAAAAAATGAAAATGCTGACTTGGGCTTGCCTGATTTGTAGCTAGCATTGTTCTAGCAAGTTTCATGGAATGGATGTACACGAACCAGGTGTTTTACTTAAACTGCAGCTGTACCATCTGTGGGAGCAGGTGGACAGATTCTATGTCCTCAGGAAAACACAGCCGATGAAACTTAGGAGAGCTAATTGATTAGTTTTCCTCAGCTAAGCACAACTTTTACCTGTGCACAGGTTTTGACACTGGTGAGGACAATAGCAACAACAAAAGTGAATAAAGAAGGTGTAAGTTTGGCTGCTTGTGTTTGTTTTTTTTAAAAAAATATATTTTATTGATTTTTTTACAGAGAGGAAGAGAGGGATAGAGAGTTAGAAACATCGATGAGAGAGAAAAATCCATCAGCTGCCTCCTGCACACCCTCTACTGGGGATGTACCCACAACCAAGGTATATGCCCTTGACTGGAATCAAACGTGGGATCCTTTAGTCCGCAGGCCGATGCGCCAAACCGGTAAGGGCTGTTTGTGTTTTTATTTGATTGGCACTGAGAAAGATAATTTAGGGTTTCTTAAGTTTAGTTTTTATTTTTAGTTACTTCAGGATATTTCTAGTTCATTATATTAATTTTTGAGAGAGTTCCTTTAAGGATAGTTACATATGTATAGTAATATGTATATATAGTTTATGGCAGGCTCTTCTCTCTGGAGAGCTGGGAAGTAAGCAAAAAGGGCCTTTCATTAGGCAAAACAGGGAGTAAAATAAAGGTCCTAGATCACATGCACTGACTAATAGAAGGATAATATAGACTGTAAGTCATAGATTCTTGGAAGGAGAGATTAGAGTGCATTCATGACCTTCATCCCTATTTCACAGATGAGAAAACTAAGACCTAGAGAAAATATTTCCTCATATACCACGGCCTGGTTCCTTGGAGAATTGGGTTAAAATTCAAAGTAACTTTCATTCTGAAAAATTGGATCAATCCAGTGATATTTTACAAAGAAATAGCAAAGTGAGTGAGCTAATTTAATATAGTGAACAACCAGCTATGTACATAATTTCAGCTCATCTAGAACTACACACTAAAAATGAGCCTGTGTTACAGTATTGTTTCAGAAACAGTCATTTTACTGTTGGGCTGTGTGAAGGAGTTAAGAGTTTGCTCAATCATACTTAAGATTTAACTTCATGTTTATGTACCCCAGTTTAGGAGATATATGTGGACAGCATTTGAGACGGTTCAAAGAAGATCCCCAAATATCATTAAGAAAAAGAAACTCCAGTTGAAAAGTTTAAGAAGCTGGTGAAGAGAAAGCCTAGAGGATTGATAAACCTTTAAGGATTATTTTGCAGAAATTAGCTAGATGTAAACTTAGTCCCTTTAGAACTAGTCAGGCAGGGGCAGGCACCATCAATTTTACCTTAGCCATAAGGAAAGTAGGTACACATTGTGTATTCTAAGGAACAGCTACATCTGTGTCACTTACGAGCTTGTTTAAAATGCAGGCTAGGCGCATGACAAGGACAGGTTGCATCGTCATCACGTCATCACCAGGGTGGTGAGAACGCAGGGTCGGCCACTGGGTGGGGGGCGGGGGGGCTTTGGAAGCTTCATATTCTCTCTCTCTCTCTCTCTCTCTCTCTCTCTCTCTCTCTCTCTCTCTCTCTCTCTCTCTCTCTCTCTCTCTCTCTCTCTCTCTCTCTCGTTTCCACCTAGCAGTCAAGAAGAGCAGACACTTCCACACGATGCGAATGAAGGACTGTCAGGGTTTGAAATTTCCTCCACGAGCGAATAAGGGGCGATTTAGGAATTTCCTTTAAGTGAACACTGTGCCACCGCCGCTGCCGCCTGGAAACATCCCTAAAGGGTTGAAGGGTTGATAGTAATAGAAACAGGAAGGGAAGCATTGCAACGTGTTTTCTGGGGTTTTGTTTGTTTGAGAGACCTATAAATGTATAACGCTGTGATAAGCTTGCAACTTCACCAGTGCATTGTAATCTATGTAAATGTGGATTCACAAGAATGTCTTCTGGCTGCACAAATAAATAAATAAATACATAAATACATAAATACATAAATACATAAATACATAAATACATAAATACATAAATACATAAATAAATAAATAAATAAATAAATAAATAGTAAATGTGGATTCATGATAAGAATGTACCATTCGCCGAACCGGTTTGGCTCAGTGGATAGAGGCAGCTGATCGATCTCTCTCATCTCATTGCTGTTTCTGTCTCTATCCCTCTCCCTTCTTCTCGGAAAAAAAAAAAAATATATATATATTAAAAAAAAATGTACCATTGTAAGTGGGCTGGAAAGAAAAGAAAAGAAAAGAAAAGAAAAGAAAAGAAAAGAAAAGAAAAGAAAAGAAAAGAAAGAGAGAAAGACAGAGAGAGAGAGAGAGAGAGAGAGAGAGAGAGAGAGAAAAGGAAAGAAAGAAAGAAAGAAAGAAAGAAAGAAAGAAAGAAAGAAAGAAAGAAAGAAAGAAAGAAAGAAAGGTGAAGGGAAAAAAAAAAAGCATTCTGTAAACATTTATTTGCTCTTTGGCTGGCCTGGCTCACAGAGACCAAGTCTGGGCCGGGCCATCTGGTCGACCCGAGCTCTCTAAAATAAATAAAGTAAAATAAAATAAAATAAAGTAAAAAAAATAAAATAAAATAAAGTAAAAAAAATAAAATAAAATAAAATAAAATGCAGGCTCTAAGACCCTGTGAGGCCTTGGGTCTCAGGGTCATCATGAGAGTCAGGGTTCCAGGGGCCCTCATGAGACCTCAACCAGCCTCTTGCAGCCATGTTCCTGTCCCTTTCCACCCCAGTAAGTTTGGCATTGCTCCCATACTCAGCAATTTCAGAAGCCCCTCCAACTGCCCCTTCCTCCTGGGGAGGGGGGTGGGATGCAGGCTCTGGCCCAGATCTGCTAAATTTTCATTTTAATAAGATTTCCCCAGGTGATTCATATGTACATTAAAATTTGAGTTGCCCTAGCCCTGTGGTCGGCAAACTGCAGCTCGCGAGCCACATGCGGCTCTTTGGCCCCTTGAGTGTGGCTCTTCCTAAGCCTTAGAAGTACCCTAATTAAGTTAATAACAATGTACCTACCTATATAGTTTAAGTTTAAAAAATTTGGCTCTCAAAAGAAATTTCAATCATTGTACTGTTGATATTTGGCTCTGTTGACTAATGAGTTTGCCGACCACTGCCCTAGCCGGTTTGGCTCAATGGATAGAGCGTTGGCCTGTGGACTGAAGGGTCCTGGGTTCAGTTCTGATCTAGAGCATGTATCTCAGTTGCAGGCTTCTTCCCGGGCCTGACCTTGGTCAGGGCTCATGCAGGAGGCAACCAATCAATGTGTTTTTCTCTGTCTTTCCCTCTCTCTTCCACCCTCTAAAAATCAATGGAAAAAATATCCTCGGATGAGGATTAAAAAAAAACCCAGAGCTGTTTGGAGTTAAACCATAGTCTTTATAATGAATTAAGATGATTAATTCTCATTTTCCAAGAGCACTTTTTAAAAAATGGGGATTCTTACTTGGATGAGAGAAGTAAGAAGCCCTTGATGGAGGAAGCCAAGCTTCCCTCCTGCCACGGCCGGCTCTGAGCTCCACTCAAGGCAACAAAGTTTCAATTATAGAAGATAAATAAACCCCAGATACCTGCTTTCAGCCGGCCATGGCCACGGAGCTGGCGCGAGCAGGAGGCTTGGGTTGCCCCTGGCGATGGAGGAAGCCAAGCTTCCTGCCCGCCCTGGCCGACTCTGAGCTCCATTCAAGGCTACAAAGTTTTGATTATAGAAGGTAAATAAATCCCAGAATAAAAAGAAAAAGAAAAAAGCAGAGGCTGGGAGCTTCCGTCACTGGGGGGCTTGGGCAGCCTGAAAACGGCCCTCAGCCCCTCACCCAGACTGGCCAGGCACCCCAGTGGGGACCCCCCCACCCTGAAGAGGGTGTGGCCAGCCTGAAAACAGCCATCAGCCCCCTCACCCAGGCTGGCCAAACCTCCATGGGGTGAGGGTCCCCACTGGGTGGGGGGGTCTTGACCACTCTGCAAACAGCCATCAGCCCCTTACCCAGGCTGGCCAGGCACCCCAGCGGGACCCCCACCCTGACCCGGGACACCCTTCAGGGCAAACCAGCCAGCCCCCACCCATGCACCAGGCCTCTATCCTCCTATATAATAAAAGGGTAATATGCAAATTGACCCTAACAGCAGAACCACTAGGAATGACTGGTCACTGACACACACTGACCACCAGGGGGCAGATGCTCAATGCAGGAGCTGTCCCCTGGTGGTCAGTGCGCTCCCACAGGGGGAGCTCTGCTCAGCCACAAGCCAGGCTGATGGCTGCCAGCACAGCGGTAGTGGCAGGAGCCTCTGCCGCCTTCTCAGCAGCACTAAGGATGTCCGACTGCAGCTTAGGTCTGCTCCCTGCTGGTAAGTGGACATCCCCCAAGAACTGCCGGACTGTCAGAGGGATGTCTGACTGCCAGCTTGGGCCCATTCCCCCCCAGGGAGTGGGCCTAAGCCAGCAGGTGGACATCCTCCAAGGGGTCCCAGACTGCAAGAGGGCATAGGCCGGGCTGAGGGATCCCCCCCCACAGTGCACAAATTTTTGTGCACCGGGACTCTAGTTTTATAGAATCATTTGATATTAAGCTGCTTTTGTTAAAATCCTCAGCTACTTTACCAGCCTTGTGGGACCATATTGAGCTAGCTCTCTTTATGTATATTCGATAAGGTTTACTAAATCCAGGAACCTTATTAAAAGTATTGGTCTCCTTTTTTTTTTTTAATTAAATCTTTATTGTTCAGATTATTACAGTTGTTCCTCTTTTTTCCCCCCATAACTCCCCTCCACCTGGTTCCCACCCCCCCCCCTTGCCCTCACCCCACCCACTGTCCTCATCCATAGGTGCACAATTTTTGTCCAGTCTCTTCCCGCATCCCCCACATCCCCCCCCCAAGAATAGTCAGTCCAATCCCTTTCAGTGCCCCTGATTCTATTATAATCACCAGTTCATTCTGTTCATCAGATTATTTATTCACTTGGTTTTTAGATTCACTTGTTGATAGATGTGTATTTGTTGTTCATAATTCGTATCTTTACCTTTTTCTTCTTCCTCTTCTTAAAGGATGCCTTTCAGCATTTCATATAATACTGGTTTGGTGGTGATGAACTCCTTTAGCTTTTTCTTGTCTGTGAGGCTCTTTATCTGACAGTTCTAAATGATAGCTTTGCTGGATAAATTAATCTTGGTTGTAGGTTCTTGCTATTCATCACTTTGAATATTTCTTGCCACTCCCTTCTGGCCTGCAAAGTTTCTGTTGAGAAATCAGCTGACAGTCATATGGGTACTCCCTTGTAGGTAACTGACTGTCTTTCTCTTGCTGCTTTTAAGATTCTCTCTTTGTCTTTTGCTCTTGGCATTTTAATTATGATGTGTCCTGGTGTGGTCCTCTTTGGATTCCTTTTCTTTGGGGTTCTCTGCGCTTCCTGGACTTCTAAGTCTATTTCACCAGGTAGGAGAAGTTTTCTGTCATTATTTCTTCAAATAGATTTTCAATATCTTGCTCACTCTCTTCTTCTGGCCCCCCTATAATTCTGATGTTGGTACGCTTGAAGCTGTCCCAGAGGCTCCTTACACTATCTTCGTATTTTTGGATTCTTATTTCATTTTGCTTTTCTGGTTAGGTGTTTTTTGCTTCTTCGTATTTCAAATCTTTGACTTGATTCTTGCGACCCTCTAGTCTGCTGTTGGAACTATGCATAATATCCTTTATTTTAGTCAGTGTATGCTTAATTTCTAGTTGGTCCTTTATCATAACCTTGAGGGTCTCACTAGATTTATGGAGGGTCTCACTACATTTATCGGCAGTTCCTAGAAAGTTCTTGAAAAACCTTAAAAGTGTGGTTTTGAACTCTATATCCAGTCGTTTGCTTTCCTCCATTTCTGTCATTTGTGACCTGTTTCTTTGTCTCCGCATTTTTTATGCTTCCCCGTGTTGGTAGAGTGGCTTTGTGTGCTAGATGTCCTATAGGGCCCAGTGCTCAGCCTCCCCAATTACCTGAAGTGGACACTCTTGGTGCACCCCTTTGTGCACAGTCTTGTTGTAGTTAAGCCTTGATTGTTGTAGTTATCACTGGGAGGAATTGACCTCCAGGCCAATTGGCTGTGAGAGTCAGCTGTGTCCATGGTGGGAGAACTTCTTTGCTGAAGACACCCTTATGAGGCAAGACTTGCTTCAGTGGGGCTTTGGTGCTCACTGAGTCTGCCCCCTGAGTGTGTCCCTTATGGATCTGAGGAGTTGTAATTGGATGGTACCACTCTGACCACTGGGTACACTGGCTCTTGGATCTAAGGAGGTGCTAATTTAGTCTCTGCCTGAGGCTACCCAGCAGGAGCTATGGAGAGATCTGCAGATTCCCCTTCCTTGTTTGGGGTTTGGAGGTGCTCAGATGAGGCCCAGCTGTGAAGCAATGCCAGCTGCTGTGGGGCCTAGGGCCTTCTCTTGGAAGTTCTGGGTCTGTCTGGCCCAGCTGCAGTTTGTTAGGTAATTTTCAGATTGCAAAGGGCCAGGGCATTCATATGCAAAAGCCTCTGCTGCAGCTTGGGTGGGGCGGGGTCTCAGGGAATCAACAGGGCGGAGCAAACAGCTATGGCTGATCCTCAGCTCTGCACTAAGAGGCCCCATGTCTCAGTGTCCTGGTAATCGCTGCAAGCACCTCCCCCCCCCCCCCCCCCCGAGAGAAAGCCGCCCTCGAGTTCCGACCGCTGCCAGACAGTCCAGTCTCTCCCTGTATGCGTCTGGGTCCCCAGAGACTCACCCGGAACTGCAGTTCAGAGCAGTCGGGGGCTTGTGACTCCTTCCCGATTCAAAAAGACAGCCTGTCCTCAGTCACCAGCCCCTGCCGTGTGCGCCTCCGTACCTCTGCACTTCCACACCTCCTCTGAGTCTCAGTGTGCTTTTCTCTTTCCTTCTAGTTGTAGAATTTCCGCTCAGCCAGCCTTCCTGTGGTTCTGGATGATGTCTGGTTTGTCTTTTAGTTGTACTTTTGAATTTTTTGGGAGGCAGCAATTTCCGGTGCTTACCTATGCCGCCATCTTGGTTTCTCTTAGTATTGGTCTCCTTGATCTCCTAGATAAATTATTATACACCATTTAATTTGTATATGTTTTATAATTAGTGTTTGGTTCTGGTTATTTAAATTTTATACCATTGAGTTCTGTATGCTGTGATTTGTCAAAATTTCAAAAACCAGAGAAAAAAATATATTTAGCATGTTTCATGAAAGGCAGAGAGCTACGAATTCTGCATAAGTTTTCCAGATATTAAGCAACTTGATAACTTGTCAGAGGTGTATGGCTTGTGCAATCAAGTAACTGAGTGAGACAGTTTAAGATGAGGACATATGAATGGAATAAAGGAGATGATTAGTAAAGGTTGCATGTGGAAAATGTCATTTGAACTAGGCCTTGAAGGATAGCTTTCAAAGTGATCTAAAGAAGAGCAGATCACCACTCAAATTTTTTATTGGCTTGATTTGTTTGTTTGGCTGTTTTCCCCTTTTCTCTGAGTCAGAGGATCCCAGATGAGGCCTTTGTTATCAAACATTGACTCAAATGTCAGTTATTTCTGTTCCCTGTTCTTGTGTGTGGAATCAGGCATATGACTTAAAAGTTATATACTCTACACCTTTTTGCCAGAGTTGTGTGTATAACCTTCCTTAACATGTCCACTCTTTTGAGCAAGAATCAAGGCTGTCTGCCCAAGAACCATCATAATTAGTCTGTTTCATCCAATACCAAGTCCTGGGGCTAATGGTGCCACCAGTTGGCTTATTTGAGAAAATTTGAACCTTTTCCTTTCCCCACTGGGAGCTTGTACTGCCTGTGGCCCATTATTTTCACGTTATGACATTTCTTTCACGTTCATGTTTTTGGTTTTTGTTAGTAACCTTCCATTCCTCTTTCAATTTTAGTTTCATTACTCCAGGATGTCTTCCAATCTCTCTCTCTCCTTTAGTTTGTTCTCTTTGTGAGTTAAGAAAAAGAAAAACAAACAAACAACTAGGCATAAGATTACTCCCAGTATCTTTGGATCAAGAAAGAAATCAGTAATACTTAAAACTTTTAAAAATGAAAATAGAGATTCAGATATGACCCACAATTCTAAGTATAGGGGAGAATACTGACAAAAACTCAGAGGTGGGAAAGCACAAGATATGCTTATAAGATGGCAAATGCTCTCATTTAGGCCAGAATGCATCTCACATACTGTTATTGTACGTATATCCTCATTTTGTGTCCGGGGATTCTGAAAATACATTTTTTGTTGGATTATTGCCCCATTAGAAAAAAATTCTCATCTGTTGCAATTCCAATTTGAAACTGCTTCATTCTGGATTCCTTATCCTTGGACACTCCCAATAATTTATGTGGTCACATTGGGTCTGATCTGTTCCTGCGGTAAATGAAAGCACACAAGCACAAAACTGTGTAGGCATAAATGAGAGGCATATGGCAGTGGTGTAAAAGGAAGGAGTCTTCATATGCCTGGGTGGGCGAGCTGAACTAATAGCTCCCAGCAGTTCTTCTGAATCAGACATTGTGGAGCCAAGAGTCTAGCATTTGGAATTCCACTGCCTGTGCAAAAGGTCTGTCTTTTATCCTTCAAACCACCATTTGTTAAATGGCTAATGACCCAGTGGACCTGTTGACAACAAAGGGGGAAGACTGGCAAAGATCAAGTTTAAAGGGAAAAGGAAAGAAAAGTTCAAAAGTAGGAAAGTAAGAACAAAAACGGTTTGATCGTATCTTCACTTACCCTTTATTATTATTTTTAACCAATTTATTGTGGAGAATTTTGAACATGCACAAAGTTGACAGAATAATGTAGTGAACTTCTATGTACTTTACACCTCGGCCCTAGTCATCTGCAGTTACCACACTTAATGAAGGGAAACCAGAACTCTGGTGAGCCTTGGGTTTGGTTTGTAGGCCTCTCTAGATCTTGTCACTTCTGGCCTAATGCTATCACACTCCTATTTTTCCTGTTTCAGCACTTGGTGTGTACAGAACACTGTGTTTAGGATTTGTGACGAGTAGATCATTACTTCTAATAGCTTAAGGAACTAAGTGCTGTTGTTCAAGTATAATTATTCTATCAAGAGCATAGTGAAGAGGGGACTTAGGAAGGCTTTACTGAGAAGGTGGCACTTGTGTTTACTACAGGAGAGTGCAGCAAGGAGGTAGGATCCAGATAGCAATGTAAGCTATATTAGCTGTTTTCACTGAGCTATTTATTTAGAACGTGATATTTTTGTTACATTTATAACACAAGATATATTTTAGACCACCTCTTCCTCCTTGCTTTTTAGAAATACAAGTCAGGTTCAGATATTTCCTGCTAAATTGTGTATCTCCTTGAAAGCTTATTTTCAAGATTAATTCTGCAAGGTGTGTTTTTATAGGTTCTTTTGAGCAATACCATTTCAAAGCAAGTTGAGCCACATTTGATTGGATGCGACTTGTGAGAAGATGTGGGCTTTGTCTGCATCTCTTGTTTCAGATGTATTTATCAGTGAAATAAGCCAGGAGAGCAGTCTTGTATTTTAAAAAGCAACAGGCCAAGGGGAATATACCATAAATAATGTTATAGATTAATGAGGTATTGAGCTAACCTGGTACCTTCCTCTGCCTTGTGCTCTGTCATCTGCTATTTCTCAAGGAATTATTCCTTTTTGTATTTCAAGCCAATGTTTCTCATTGTCTACAGATGATGTTTGGTTTGGTTCGCTGTCTTCTCATATTCAGCTGTTTCGAACTGCATGGATCTACTCACCCACTCCTGAACAAACAATGCTTCTTCCTGACTCTTTCTTAAACCTTTATCACTTTTCCCTTGCATATATTTTGTTTTGTTCTATCACTTTTTGAGAAATTCAGGTATCATGGACACACAATAAACTATATATATTTAAAGAATACAGTGTAAGTTTTCACATGGATATACCTGTGAAACCATCACCACAATCAGTATATCATGAACATATCAATCACTCCTACAAGTTTCTGTTAGATAGGAAAAGGGTCTCAAGGTCTGGACAGTTTAAAATATTATGTCTTGCTAAATGTTAAAATGTGGTGTAGTATTTTGTAGATGGCACCATTTCCATGTACCCCTTTATAATCCCTCCCTCTTACGTTGAATAAGTTCATTCCTTTCCCCATACCCCTCTCTCCCTCCCTTCCTTTGGCTTTCATTCAGCATAAGTATTTTAAGATTTATATATCAGTAGTTCATTGCTTTTTATTGTAGTACTAGAGGCCCGGTGCACGAAATGCATGCACTGGGGTGGGGGTGTCCCTTAGCCCAGCCTGCACCCTCTCCAATCTGGGACCCCTTGGGGGATGTCCAACTGCCAGTTTAGGCCCAATCCCTGTGGGTTGTTTATTTTCTTAATGAGTTTTGAGAGTTCTTTATATATTCTGGGTGTAAGTTCTTTATCAGATATTTTCTGCCAGTCTGTAGATTATCTTTTTCTTTTCTTTTTTAAATATATTTTTTTATTGATTTCAGAGAGTAAGGGAGAGGGAGAGATAGAAACAGCAATGATGAGAGAGAATCATTGATCAGCTGCCTCCTGCACGCCCGCTACTGGGGAATTCAGCCTGCAACCCAGGTATGTGCTCTGACTGGGAATCAAACCGAGACCTCCTGGTTCATAGGTCTACACTCAACCACTGAGCCATACCTTTGGGACTTTTTATTTTCTTAGTCATGTTTTCTGAAGTGTAGAAGCTAAAAACTTTTTATAAAGTACAATTTATCAATTTTTTCTTTTATGGGCTGCTCTATACTTTTGTTGTAGCTAAGAAATATTTGTCTAACGCACTCTAACCCAAGGTTGCAAAGATTTTCTTATATGCTTTCTTTTAGGACTTGTATAGCTTTGTTTTTACATTTAGCTTTTTTGTTAATTTTTAGCTCATTTGCATATGTTGTGAGAGATGCATCAAAGTTCTTTTTTAGAAAAAATATGGTTTTTTAGCCCTAGCCAGTTTGGCTTAGTGGATAAGAGCGTCGGCCTGTGGACCAAAGGGTCCTGGGTTTGATTCTGGTGAAGGGCACGTACCTTGGTTGCAGTCTCCTTCCTGGCCCAGGCCCTGGTTGGGGCTCGTGCAAGAGGCAACCAATTGATGTGTTTCTCTCACATCGATATTTCATTTCTCTCTGTCTTTCCCATACTCTTCCACTTTCCTTAAAAATCAGTGGAAAAATATCCTCGGGTGAGGATTAACAAAAATAAATAAATATGATTTTTTAGTATGTTTTCCAGAGAAAGGAAGGGAAAGGGAGAAAGAGAGATAGAAACAATAATGAAGAGAGAATCATCTATCGGTTGCCTCCTGCACACCCCCACTGGGGATTAAGCCTGAAACCAGGTATGTGCCCTGACCTCATGGTTCATAAGTAGATGCTCAACCACTGAGCCAAACTGGCCAGGCTGTTTGTGGTACTGCCTATACCACGCATTTTGATTTACCATAATATAAAGTCAGGTAGTGTTAGTCTTCCGACTGCACTCTTCTTTTTTCAAAGTTGTTTTGGCTACTTTAGGTTCTTTGCATTTCCAAATAAATTTTAGAATCAGCTTGCCAATTTCTACATAAGAAGCATGCTGGGATTTTCATTGGGACAACATTGAGTCTTTTGGGAGGGGGGATTGACATAGCAATATTGAAATTTCCCACTTGTGAACATAGTACATCTCACCATTTATTTAGGTCTTCATTAATTTTTCTTAGCAATGTTTGAAGTTTTGAAGTACTTATATATCTTTGTCAAATTTCTCTCTTAAGTATTTCAGTTTTTGATACCATTGTAATTTTAATTTTTTTTTATTTACTGATTTGAGAGAGAAAGAGAGAGGAGAGGGAAGGAGAGAGAAACATTGATTTGTTGTTCCTCTTATTGATACATTCATTGGTTGATTCCTGTATGTGCCCTGGCTGGGGATCAAACCCACAACCTTGGCGAACCTGAATGACACTCCAACCAACTGAGTTACATGGCCAGGGCTCTGTGTTTTTTTAATTCTTGAAAAGCAGAAAAGGTGGTTTTGGGTTTTTTTTAAAATTGCTTTTATTGATTAGAGGGAAAGAAGAAGAGAGAGGGAGAGAGAAATATCGATCAGCTGCCTCCTGCACATCCCCTCCTAGGGATTGAGCTCACAACCACAGCATGTACCCTGATGTGATATCAAACTGGCAACCTCTCCATACACCGCACTACACTCAACCAATTGAGCCACACTGGCCAGGATGGGCTGTTTTTGTTTTTAATTTCAACTTTGATTACTCATTGTAACTATGCAGTTGGTTTTTTTGTATATTGATCTTAAATTCTGCAACTTTGCTAATAAATTCACTTATTTCAATAGCTTTTTGTGGATTCCATTCAGTTGTCTACACCATCTGTAGATAGTTTTACTTCTTTCTAATTATCAATTATTTTACTTATTTACTTAATACCAATATTGTCTCTGTTGTCACAACTTCAGAGATTCTGTCCTCTTCCATTCCCTCTTGTTATCATCTTGGTCCTAGCCTTATCATATCATATCTTTTTATGATATGTATCACTAATCACTAAATCATTAATTAGTCTCTCTAATACCATTCTTTTCTCACATCTGTCTTGCTTGTAGCTATGAAAATTTGTCTTCAGAAAACACTGATTTCATTCTGTTTAAGGGGACATCGTGGTTCCCATGAAGTCCTGACTTATTTATTCCTCCACATTGGGATCTTTCCCTTCCTGCTAAGAATTAACTTGTGTTTGCCCGTCCAACTTATTCTAGTCTAGTCCCCACCTAAAACAATACATGGGGGTGAGCATTAGAGTTGAGATTGAGAATTTGGTTTTAATTCCTGCGTTGCCACTTAATATCCATATAATCTTTTTGTGTGTATGTTAATCCTTACCCAAGGATATTTTTCCATTGATTTTTAGAGAGAGAGAAACATCGATGTGAGAGAAATCCATCAATTGGTTGCCTTCAGCACACAGGGATTGAGCCTGCAATCGAGCTACGTGCCCTTGACCAGAATTGAACCAGCAACCCTTCAGTTTGCAGACTGATGCTCTAATCATTGAGCAACTGGGTAGGGCCATGCAATCTTTAATAAGGTCCTTAATCTCTGGGTACTTACTGTGTGCTCATCTGTAGGAAGACACTAACATGAGAAGGTCCTCACAGTATGGTTTTGAAGACTGAAAGAAAGAACATAGTAATCCTGGCTGTGTGCCTGGAACACAATGTGGGTAGTAATAAATATTTAGTCTGACACTATTGTGGGCACTGAGTGAATGAATGAGTGCTTGCTTGCTTATCCTGTTTCTGTAACAGTTGTTTATCATGTTATCCCATCTCAGGATACCCTCTTCATTTTCCAGATCCTTTGAATTCTTCCTCATATTTCAGGGTCAATGAAGTCTACTTCAGTTACTCATTTTCCTCCGTTCTTTACATCCCTGTTGAGTTGCTACCTTACTGAATTAAGGACTGGAACTTTTTAAAACATTATATTCCTTGAAATGAGTAGCACAGGCATATCATAGTTTGCAAAATAATTAGTTGGAAGATAAATATCACATGATCTCACTCATTTGTGGAATATAATGAACAATATAAACTGATGAATAGATCCAGAGACATAGAAGTGTCGAACAGACATCGAAGCGTCAGAACTCAGAGGGAAGTCAGGGGAGGGTTAGAGAGGGGAGTGAGCAAGAGACCAATCAAAGGACTTGTAAGCATGCATATAAGCATAACCAATGGACACAGTCAGTAGTGGGGTGAGGGCCTGTGCTGGGGGGCAGGAGCGGGCAGGGAGAGGTCAATGGGGGGAAAAGGAGACATATATAATACTTTCAACAATTAAGAATTTAAAAAACACACCAAAAAACAAACAAAAAAATAATTAGTTGGTTCTATAGTTAATTTAGAAGCAACAAAATGCTTTGTAAAATTTGGGTTTTGGAAGGGATGAGATTAAAATTTCAGGGGAAAATAAGTTGAATTTTATATGATATAATGGAAATGGTAGGAATATTTTCTCATCTGTTTAATGGTTAACTTTAAAGAATAGTAATTAACTTTTTAAATTTTAATTTTGGTCATCACATTGAGTCGTCATGCAACAGGATGGAAGTTTGGGGTAACTAAATCACATTGTTTCCCTGGCTGGTTGGCCCAGTTGGTTGAATGTTGTTCCATGCACTGAAAGGTCATCAGTTCGATTCCCGGTCAGGGCATATTGCCCAGGTTGCGGGTTCAGTCCCCAGGTCCTCGTGCATACAGGAGGCAACCGATAAATGTTTCTCTTTCACATTAATGTTTCTCTCTCTCTCTCCCCCTCTCCCTTTCTCTTGAAAACCAATAAAAGCATATTGTTTTTTAAAATCATATGGTTTCAGCTGAACTAGACTGTGTAGTACTTTAAGGGTTACATATATACTTACAGTTTAAAAATAGTAATCTGATTAGTATGCACAAAGAAACTTCCCTTATAACATGCTATTTGAAAAACAGCTTAAGACTTTTCAGATTCCATTAAAAAGTTCTGTAGTGCCCAGCCCCTGTGGCTCAGGGCACATGCCTGGGTTTCAAGCTCAATTTCTAGTAGGGGGCGAACAGGAGACAGCTGATCGATGTTTCTCTTTCTCTTTCCCTCTCCCTTCTTCTGAAATCAATAAACACATGTTTTTAAAAGTTATGTGGTGCCCTAGCTGGTTTGGCTCAGTGGATAGAGCGTCAGCCTGTGGACTGAAGGATCCCAGGTTCGATTCCGGTCAAGAGCACATGCCTGGATTGTTGGCTCAGTCCCCAGTGTGGGGTGTGCAGGAGGCAGCCGATCAATGATTCTCTTTCATCATTAATGTTTCTGTCTCTCTCCCTCTCCCTTTCTCTCTCTGAAATCAATAAAAATATTTTGTTAAGAAGTTCTGTGGTAAAACTGCTTATTAGGAAAAGATTTATTGGACTATTTAATATTACAAAATAAGGGGCTTCAAACACAGAAGATGATACAGTTTACTTTTATTTGTTATGTTAAATATACACAGTAATCATTCTAAGCTGTTAGAGTTTTCCTTAATACTTCGCAAATAAAGTATGGTAATAAAATCTTGACATCCAGGATACTTGTTGAAACTCCTGATCACTGTTCACATTGTAGTCTGAAATTGTGCTCTAGGGGGTGCTGTTCACATAGAATATAATGTGGAAAGTAATCTCTAACAGTTGTGCAAGTAGCAGGTATTAACATAATGCCTTTGGCTCTAATAAGTCAATAAAGCAGTTTGAATATTGCTGAGGGCTAGAATTCAAGATACATTGAGGGATACTGGAAAGGGTAATTTTCTGGCATCTTGGAGGTCTGGATGCAGGAGCCAAGTCACCAACTGACATCCAGCCTTCCCCATGGTACCATGAAGAATTTGATTAGATGTCTCTTTCATGGCTAATTTTTAAAAATATATATTTTTATTGATTTCAGAAAAGAAGGGAGAGGGAGAGAGAGATAGCAACATCAATGATGAGAGAGAATCATTGACCGGCTGCCTCCTGCGCGCCCCACACTGGGGATCGAGCCCGCAACCAGGGCATGTACCCTGACCAGGAATCGAACCGTGACCTCCTGGTTCATAAGTGGACGCTCAATTACTGAGCCATGCCGGCAGGCTGAACTCATATTCTACTACTTTCCCAGTTCCAGCCACACAGATCTTATAGTGGTTTTTTTGTTTTGTTTGTTTTTTGTTAATCTTCATGTGAGAATATTTTTTTCATTGATTTTTAAAGAGAGTGGAAGGGAGTGGGGGCGGGGGGGAGAGGATAGAGGGAGATGCATCGATGTGAGAGAGAAACGTGCACGTGCCTGACTGGGGCTGGGGATCGAACCTGCAACCCAACTTGACCAGAAATCAAACCCATGGCCCTTCCCTCCTTAGGCGAATGCTCTAACCACTGAGGAAACTAGTCAGGGTGGATCTTTATTATATATACTAGAAGCCTCATGCACAAAAATTTGTGCACTGGCAGGGGAGGGGGTCCCCTTAGCCCAACCTGTGCCCTCTCAAAGTCTGGGACCTCTTGGGAGATAACCATCTGCTGGCTTAGGGCCGCTCCCCAGGTAGCAGATGGCACACCCAATCTCGCAGTGTCTGCCCCGTCTCCCCCGGTCACAGTTGGCAGGCCCGGATCCCGCTCTGGGGTGGGCAATGGCGGGGGATCTCGCTGCTGCCCACCCTGCCCACCCTGCAAAGACACTGCAGGCCCAGATCCTGCACTGGAGCAAGTGGCCACTCAGATCATGCTGCCGCCCGCCCCACCCACCCTGCCCAAGACACTAGGCCCGGATCCCCGCTGGGGCGAGTGCAGCTTGGATCACGCTGCCGTCCGCCCCGCCTGCCCCTCCCTGCACACGGCAGGCCAGGATCTCGCGCTGGGGCAGCACAGCGGGATCTGCCTGCAATATGCGAATTAGCCGCCATCTTTGCTGGTGGTTAATTTGTATATCGCGCTGATTAGCCAATGGGAAGCGTAGTGAAGGTATGGTCAATTACCATGTTTGTCTATTATTAGATTATATATATATTTGATTTCAGAGAGGAAGGGAGAGGGAGAGAGAAATAGAAACATCAATGATGAGAGAGAATCATTGATCGGCTGCCTCCTGCACGCCCCCTACTGGGGATTGAGCCCGCAATCCAGGCATGTACCCTTGACCAGAATTGAACCCCGGGACCCTTCAATCGCAGGTCGACACTCTATCCACTAAGCCAAACCAGCTAGGGCAGGGTGATCTTACTGTTATTTTAATATTCTAATCCCTGTCTGGAGTCAGGATTTTTACCTAGACTGCTCTTTCTCCACCTATCTATCCTATGGCTCATTTCTAATCTTCTCAGTGGGGCTAAACAGGCTACCCCATTTAAAATTGCACCCTGCCTCTTCATCCCCCTTTACCAGCTTATCACTTTCTAACGTACTGAATATTTTAGTTACTTATTTTGTTTATTGTCTGTCTCCGCTTGCTAGAAAGTAAGTTCCAAAGAGGACAGGGATTTTTGTCTGTTTTTTTAAACTTCAGCTCCCAAGCCACATGCAACTCTTTGGCCCCTTGAGTGTGGCCACGAAGTTTCAATCGCACTGTACGTGCGCACCCGCACATGGTATTTTGTGGAAGAGCCACACTCAATGGGCCGCAGTTTGCCAACCACTGGCCTAGAACATTGTCAGGCATATGGTAAATATTGGTTGAATGAATGAATGAACAGAATAGAAAGCACGGTAGACATATTGTCCCTGATCTCATAAAGTTTACAGTTTATAGTTTACTTTTCCTAATGAAGTTATCCATATTTTTCTTTTTTCTTTTTTGTTTGGTTTAAATATGTGTAAATCAAAATATTTGTGAAATAATAAGCATTTAAACTTTAGAAAACGCTATTTCTATTTTTTATGTGTTTTTATTGATTTTAGAGAGAGGAAGGAAGAGGGCAAGAGAGATAGAAACATTGATGAGAGAGAAACACCAATCGGCTGCCTCCTGCATACCCTCACTGGGGATCAAGCCTGAAATCTGGGCATATACCCTGACCAAGAATTGAACTGGCTACCTTTTGGATGCATGGGTTGATGCCCAACCATTGAACCACATTGGCCAGACTAGAAAACACTATTTATTAAAAAGAATGCTATCTTGTGTTGTGCTTTTAATCACATAAGAACTATAAAACTTTTAAATAGAAAAGCCATGTGCCAGAAAAGGTGATGACATGACAAATTTTTGAAAAATACTGTTAGGTTACCTAGGATCTTAATTTATTGCTGTGGTGCAATTAATTACAAAATGTTCTATTTCCTTGCAATGAAAAGCAAATTTTTTGGCTGACAGGTGGAATTCACAAGCCAAATGATTTTAGCTCTCATTAGGGTTCTTTCTTTCTTTTATTGATTTCTGAGAGAAAGGGAGAGGGGGAGAGAGATAGAAACATCAATGATGAGAGAGAAACATTGACCAGCTGCCTCCTGTATGCCCCCTACTAGGATCAAACCTGCAATCCAGGCATGTGCCCTGACCGGGAATCAAACTGTGACTGCCCGGTTCTTAGATCAATGCTCAACCACTGAACCACGCCGGCCAGGTGGGTTCTTTATTTCTTTATCCTTTTGCAATCTATCATTAAAAAATACCCTAAATTCTATTTAAACCCCAAATTCTATGGTAGAAATCAAATATGGAAGACTTTTGAACAAATATCCAGTGTTGAAGCAAACATAAACATAGATATCATATAGATGCCAACTGAGGAAATATGACTAGATTTAGTCAATAAATAAATCTGTTAACATAATCTGCCATGTGCCAATTTAAATAATGAAAACATCACTGAAGGAGGCTGTTCTGTTCAATGTCCTATAAGGCCTGTGTCTTCTGTGCAAGCCTACAACTTAATAACCCTATGTAATAAAAGGCTAATATGCAAATTGTCCCCTCAAACTCCTGAGTTCAACCAGGAGGCGGGGCTGACCAGCCAACAGCCCCTCCCCCCTAACTGGCCCCACCCCTGATCAGCCGCCTCCCACCCCCTCCACCCCCCCAGTAGGGGGTGGGGCTGGCCGGCCAACCTCCTGCGGCCCCAACCCCCCCCAAGCCAGTCCAGCCCAATCAGCCCTGATCAGAGCGGTCCAGCTGGACCCCACCCATGCATGAATTCATGCACCGAGCTTCTAGTCCTATCTAATAAAAGAGAAAAATGGTAATTGGCGTACGACGATACCCTTTTCATTGGCTAATCAGGGCTATATGCAAATTAACTGCCAACAAGATGGCGGTTAATTTGCATATGTAGGCACAATGCAGGGAGGCGAAAGGGAAAGCAAGAAGAAGCCCCCTGCCACTGACAGTGATCGGAAACCCAGGGGGGAGCTAAGAGCTGGGGGGCAGGGCAAAGGCGGCCCTGGGGCCGCCTTTGCCCTGCCCCCCAGCCATGATCGGAGAATCAGGTGCCTTTTCCGCCCTGGCCAGTGATAGCAGGAAGTAGGAGTGGAGCCAGCTATGGGAGCTGGGCACAGTCGAAGCTGGCAGTCCCGGGAGCTAGGGGTCCCTTGCCTGGGCCTAAAGCGAAGCCCATGATCACGGGGCCGCTGCAGCTGCGGGTCTCCGTTGCCCGGGCCGGACGCCTAGGCCAGGGGCGTTAGGCCTGGGCAGGGGCGGAGCCTGCAACCACGGGAAACTGGGGATCCCCTGCCCAGGCCTGACGCCTCTGCCGGAGGCCTCAGGCCTGGTCAAGGGGCCGATCCGGTGATTGGTGATCGGAAGATGATGAGGGTCAACTCCTCTGGCAGAGGCATCAGGCCTGGGTGGAGGGCGGAGCTGGGGATTGGGGGGATATGATGGTCCCCTTGCCCAGGCCTGAAGCCTGGGTCAGAGGCGTCAGGCCTGGGCGGGGGGTGGAGCAAGCGATCAGAGGGAGATGGGGGTCCCCTGCCCAGGCATGATTCCTGGGCCAGAGGCCTTAGGCCTGGGCGGCGGCCAGAGCCAGTGATTGGGGGGAGATGGGGGTCCCCTGTCCAAGCCTGACACCTCTGGCGGAAGCGTCAGGCCTGGGCAAGGGGCCGATCAGGCGATCGGAGGGTGATGGGGGTCTACGCCTCTGGCCGAGGCATCAGGCCTGGGCTGGGGGCAGAACCAGTGATGGGGGGAAATGAGGGTCCCCTGCCCAGGCCTGACGCCTCTGTCAGAGGCGTCAGGCCTGGGCAAGGGGCCGATCCTGCGATTGGAGGGTGATGGGGGTCAACGCCTGAGGGCTCCCAGTATGTGAGAGGGGGCAGGCTGGGCTGAGGGACACTGCCCCCCCCCCCACACACCCAGTGCACGAATTTCGTGCACCGGGCCCCTAGTCTTCTATAAAAGCCTAATATGTGAAGTGTCCCGTCGGGAGTTTGACGGATCAGGAGTTCGATCGCTTGTTATGAGGTGTGCTGACCACCAGGGGGCGGCGCAGAATGAAGGAAGGCCCTGGCTGGCAGCCGGCAGCTACTAGGGACCCTACCAGTGCACGAAGTTTGCACACTGGGCCTCTAAATAATAAGACTGAGCTTTCTGCCTTTTTTTTTTTTTTAATATATTTTATTGATTTTTTACAGAGAAGAAGGGAGAAGGAGAGGAATTGAGCGTTAGAAACATTGAAGAGAGAGAAACATAGATTCAGTTGCTTCCTGCACACTCCCTTCTGGGGATGTGCCCGCAACCAAGGTACATGCCCTTGACCAGAATCGAACCTGGGACCCTTCAGTCCGCAGGCTGACGCTCTATCCACTGAGCCAAACCGGTCAGGGCAACTTTCTGTCTCTTCAGTTGTTTAGTTGAGGGAAGAGATAGTTATTTGTACATGAAACTTTAATGGGGCTGCTAATATATCTCCTCTATTTGTGACTGACACTTTTCTTTTTTCCTGAGCATTTGCCATGATTTCATAATAAACAGTTCTGTGATGGCTTTTATATTTTAAGAAATTAAGATAGCCCTAGCCTGTGTGGCTCGGTTGGGCATTGTCGTGTACACCAAAGGTGGTGGGTTCATTTCCTGGTCAGGGCACATACCCAGGTTGCAGGTTTGATCCTCGGTTGGGGCATGTGCGAGAGGCAACCAATTGAAGTTTCTCTTTCACACCTCTCTCTAAAATCAATTAAAAAAATTAGATAGTGAAGGTTATAAAGCTTTGCCTTAGGGGCCATCCCATAAAAACCAAAGTTAATACATTTTCAGTGTATGTGAATTTTGAGTTTCTATTTGTTTACTTTGAAAAATTACTTTAGCTCATTATGACCTGTTTGTATGTATTTCTTTGAAATGAAAAGTTTACCACATATAATAGCAAAGAAAATTAAGTTTTTGTTGCCTCTCTGTTTAGTTTCATTTCAGAGCTAGAACTTGTTAAAAGTGAAATATTGCCTTAGCCAGTTTGGCTCAGTGGATAGAGCGTCAGCTGGGAACTGAAGGGTCCCAGGTTCGATTCCAGTTAAGGGCACATGCTCTGGTTGCGGGCTCAATCCCCAGTGGAGGGCGTGCAGGAAGCAGCCGATCAATGATTCTCTCTCATTGATGTTTCTATCTCTCCCTCTCCCTCTTTATTCCTTTCTGAAATCAAGAAAAATATATTTTTTTAAAAATTAGATAAGGAAAAGTGTGAAATATTAGGCTTTAAGAGAATTTTAAAGGAATGTAGTACAAGTAAAAATTTCTATGAAAATATACAAGAATAATTGGAATGAACTGAAGAATTTGTGGGGTTTTCCAGCAGAATATATGCATATCTGTAGGTTCTATTCTTATTTTATAAAAGTAGGAACTATTAACCTTAATATTTTGTGTTTCCAACAGAGAAGTTGATTGTATGCTTGAAATACTAAAATGGTTTAATTTTTCTTATGTCTCATGTTTCTTACTCTGTCACGAGACAGGAAGTAAAAAGGCTGCTTGGCAAAAAATTAACTTAGATATAAGATAAAAATCTGTATAGGTGCTTTTGCTTTTTTTTTTTTTTTTTACCTTTTATTTATTTTTTTGTTATTTCTGTCTTTTTTTCTTTTCTTTTATTTTTTTAATTAAATCTTTATTGTTCAGATTATTACATTTGTTCCTCTCTTTTCCCCCCCATAACTCCCCTCCTTCCAGTTCCCACCCCACCCTCCGCCCTCACTCCCCACCCACTGTCCTCATCCATAGGTGCACGATTTTTGTCCAGTCTCTTCCCGCATCTCCCACACCCCTTTCCCCCCCAAGAATAGTCAGTCCATTCCCTTTCTATGTCCCTGATTCTATTATAATCACCAGTTCATTCTGTTCATCAGATTATTTATTCACTTGATTCTTAGATTCACTTGTTGATAGATGCATATTTGTTGTTCATAATTTGTATCTTTACCTTTTTCTTCCTCTTCCTCTTAAAGGATACCTTTCAGCATTTCATATAATCCTGGTTTGGTGGTGATGAACTCCTTTAGCTTTTCCTTATCTGTGAAGCTCTTTATCTGACCTTCAATTCTGAATGATAGCTTTGCTGGATAAAGTAATCTTGGTTGTAGGTTCTTGGTATTCATCACTTTGAATATTTCTTGCCACTCCCTTCTGGCCTGCAAAGTTTCTGTTGAGAAATCAGCTGACAGTCGTATGGGTATTCCCTTGTAGGTAACTGAGTTTCTTTCTCTTGCTGTTTTTAAGATTCTCTCTTTATCTTTTGCTCTTGGCATTTTAATGATGATGTGTCTTGGTGTGGTCCTCTTTGGATTCCTTTTGTTTGGGGTTCTCCGCGCTTCTTGGACCTGTAAGTCCATTTCTTTCACCAGGTGGGGGAAGTTTTCTGTCATTATTTCTTCAAATAGGTTTTCAATATCTTGGTCTCTCTCATCTTCTGGCACCCCTATAATTCTGATGTTGGTATGCTTGAAGCTGTCCCAGAGGCTCCTTACACTATCTTCGTATTTTCGGATTCTTTTTTCATTTTGCTTTTCCGGTTGGGTGTTTTTTGCTTCTTCGCATTTCAAATCTTTGCCTTGATTCTTGCGCTCCTCTGGTCTGCTGTTGGGAGTCTGTATAATATTATTTATTTCAGTCCATGTATGCTTAATTTCTATTTGGTTCTTTATCACAACATCGAGGGTCTCATTAGATTTCTTGTAGATCTCAATAAGTTTATCGGTGGCTTCTAGACAGTTCTTGAGAGACCTTAAAAGTGTGGTTCTGAACTCAATATCCTCCATTGACAATTTTGTCCTGTTTCTTTGTCTCCGCATTTTTTATGCTTTCTTGGCGCACCCCCTAGTGGTCTTTGTGCGCAGTCTTGTTGTAGTTAAGCCTTGATTGTTGTAGTTAATACTAGGGGGATTTGACCTCCAGGCCAACTGGCTGTGAGAATCAGCTGTGTCTGCAGTGGGAAAACTTCTGTCCTCTGTGGAGGTGCTAATCTAGCCTTTGCCTGAGGCTATCTGGCAAATGGCTCTGCGCAGGGCATGGGCGGGGCAGGTAGCACGGGATCAACAGGGCGGGTGGAGGGAGCAGTTATGGCTGCTCTCAGTCCCGTCCCCAGAGGCTCTGCCTCTCAGAGTCCCAGCAACCGCTGCAAACCTCAGAGAGAAAGCTGCCCTCGCGTTCCAACCGATGCCAGACAGTCCCGCTTCTCCCATTTGAGTCTGGGTCCCTAGAGACTCGCCCAGAACTGGAGCTCAGAATCTGAGACTCCCTCCCGATTGAAAACGACAACCGCGCCCTCAGCCACCAGCCCACTCCGTGCGCACCTCCGCACCTTTGTATTTTCCACACTGTGCCTCCTCTGAGTCTCAGTATGCTGTTCTCTTTCCTTCTAGTTGAAGAATTTCCCCTCAGCCAGCTTTCCTGTGGTTCTGGGTGATGTCCGTTCCGTCTTTTAGTTGTATTTTTGAAGTGGTTGTGCGAGGCAGCATTCTCTGGTGTTTACCTATGTTGCCATCTTGGTTCTCTCCGCTTTTGCTTTTTGAATGGAGGCATTCCAACAAATCTAGTTGTAAAAATCTCTCTGAAGTGAATTTTTCCCCACTAACGTTTATTATAAACCAGAAACACCTTTCTAACGAGTAAAAAGAGGAAATAATCCCAATATATATAATGGGAAAATTATAAGGAAAGCATCTCTGTATTCTGGTTGTTGTATAAGTGCTAGGCCTCTTGTGAGTTTTAATCTTCCCCTGTAAGTTCGATTTTACCTTGAGAACTTGGAGTTTTGGTCTCTTAATTACTACTACTTCTCTGGTCTTTGGACTTCAATTTCCTTTGGGTAATAGGCTTCAGCAATAGGATTATGTATCTTTTTTTTTTTCCTTTTTTTTTTTAAAGAGAGAGAGAAGAAGGAAGAGAGGAAAAAAAACATCGATCGGTTGCCTCCTGTATACTCTGACTGGGGATCAAACCCAAAACCTAGGTATGTGCCCTAGCCAGGAATCAAACCCACAATCTTTTGGTATACAGGACAATGCTCCAATCAACTGAGCCACCTGACCAGGGCAGCAATAGGTTCATGCATCATAGTAAGGATGTGCTTTTAATTGATTTCAGATGTGATTAGTAAGAATAAAAAAAATTGTCCCTACTCATCTGCTAGCTTCTCCCATAATTTGGCACACTGTTTACAGAAATTACTGCTTTTATTTTTCTTTGTATTATGGAAAATATCACTAAATATATAAAAATTCTGTTTGGACTTAAGAATGAGCTAAAAAAATGAAACTAATAGTACTAGAAAAACATAGTGTATGGTTTTTTTTAAAAACTTATATTTTATTGATTTCAGAGAGGAAAGGAGAGGGAGAGAGAGATAGAAACATCAATAATAAGAATAAATCATTGATCAACTGCCTCTTGCATGCCTCCCACTGGGGATTGAGCCCAGGTTCGATTCCTTGGTTGCAGGCTCCTCCCCTGCCTGAGCCCTAGTCGGGGCACATGCAGGAGGCAACCAATCAATGTTTTTCTCTCATATCAATATTTCTCTCTCTTCCACACTCTCTAAAAATCAATGGAAAAATATACTCAGGTGAAGATTAAAAAAAATAATAAATAAAAATTATAAAAACGGGCAAAATTGTACTGTATTTTCCCCAGCAGTGTTATTCGGTAACTACAAATTAAAATAAAACAAATGTCCATTAGCTGGTATGTGCTATGTTCATCTGTTATTGAATAAAAAGAAATGAATACTGCCTTGGCCAGTGTTGATCAGTTGGTTAGAGATTGTTCCATACACCAAAGGGTCACGGGTTTGATTCCCAGCCAGGGCACATACCCAGGTTGTGAAGAAGCAGCCAATCACTGATGTTTCAATCTTTCTAAAATAAATAAAAACATATTTAAAAAATTTTTTCTTAAACCAATGCCTTTGGGAGCATTTGAAATCTTGCTTCCTGGAATGCCCTCAGTTTGACTCAAACTCATAAAATAAACTAAAAAACAACAAAAAAACCCCCAAACCAATCCCTTTATAAATTCTATTGTAAAGCAACCACGTAAGCAGTTCTGTTCACTGTTCTGATATATTGCAGTGTTGGTTTCTCATCCTTTATTTTATTTGTTTATTTTAAAATATACTTTTATTGGTTTCAGAGAGGAAGGGAGAGGGAGAGAGAGAGAGATAGAAACATCAATGATGAGAGAATCATTGTTGGCTGCCTCCTGCATGCCCCCTACTGGGGATTGAGTCCACAACCTAGGCATGTGCCCTTGACTGGAATTGAACCCAGGACCTTCCAGTCCACAGGCTGACACTCTATCCACCTAGCCAAACCAGCTAGGGCTATTTTATTTATTTTCAATCCTGCCCTGAGGACAAGCTTAGAAAGAGGACAGGAGGGGGGATGGGAGAGAGAGAGAGAGAGAGAGAGAGAGAGAGAGAGAGATGTCAGTGTAAGAAACATTGATCAGTTGCCTTCTGTAGTGCCCCCAACCAGGGATTGAACCTGCAACCCAGGTATGTACCCTGACCAGGAATTAAACTGGAACCTTTCTATGCACAGTAGGGTGCTTAACCAACTGAACCACTCTGCTGGGGCTGTCATCCTTTATTTTTAAAAGTACATGGTGTATTGACTGATGAATCTCAAAGGGAAGGTGGGAGTGAGGGATAGGTGGAGAGAGGTTAATCAGGAAGCTTATATGCATACTAGTGGCCCAGTGCATGGATTCGTACACATTGAAAGGAAAATAATTAAAAGGTGGCCGGCGGGACAGGTCTGGGCAAGACAGGCTGGACATGCCCTGAAGCCAACATCCCAGGCTCCCTCCCCGGCCTGCCGTACCTGGGGCAGCTCCGGGACTTGAAGGGCATCTGCCGTGACCGGTGACCGCAGCTGGCAGTAAACCAGATTTGGGGCCTACAGTGTCCCAGCAACAACATAACCCATGGCCAAAGATGGAATCGCGCAGCCTCGCGAGGATTCCGGCTCTCTCCTCTTTGGTTCCCGGGTGCGTCACCTGAGAACAGCAGCTGCCAAGTCATTGTAGCTCAGCAGCTCCTGCGTTAAGCGTCTGCCCCCTGGTGATCAGTTCTTGTCATACCTACTGGACGGTCAGACGGTCGGACTGTCGCTTAGTCTTCTATATATATAGATATTCATAGCCCATGGACACAGACAATAGTGTGGTAAAGGCAGGGAGGGAGGAGCTTGGGGGGTCAGGGTGGAGGAGATCAATAGGAAAAAAAAGGGGGACTTCTGAAATACTTTCAACAATAAAGATAAAATTTTTAAAAAGTAGAATGTCTATCAATTCATGATGTGGTCAGTGTGGTAAATGAGTATGTTGGTACCACATTAAATAAACCTGTGTCACACTTTAATTCCTTTTGTCTGAGTTTCTTTAAAAAAAATTGTCCCTATTCATCTGCTAGCTTCACCCATAATTTGGCACACTGTTTACAGAAATCACTGCTTTTATTTTTCTTTGTGTTATGGAAAATATCAGACCTAAAAAATGGACTCTCGTGGACTTCAACACCCAGCTCTCATAATTAGCAACTTGGCTCCTCTTGAAAGAAATCCTAGACAGCATATAAACCTATCAAAAAAAATTTCTGTATATATCTCTTAAATGATAAGGACTAAAAAAAATAATCACAAATCTATTATTATACCTTAGAAGCTTAAAATAATTCTTTAATATAGCTAAATATCTAGTGAGTCCTAATATTTTCCCAGGTATTTTTAAAGTTGGCTTGTTAAAATCAGGATCCAAATAAGGTTCACACATTGCATTTAAGTCTTTTATTTCTCATTTAATATGTAGGTTCCCCTCCAACTCCCTTATTCCCCTGTTGTTGTTTTTTTACAGATATGGATTGTTCGCAATAGATTTTCTCATATTTTGTATTTTACTAATTTTATTCCTGTGCTATAATTAACACCTTTCTATGTTCCTTCAAGATTCTATAAACTGGTTATTAAATCTAGAGATTCCATCAAAGTCAGATTTACTTTTTTGTTAAGAATGCTTTGTAAAAAAGAAAAGGAAAGAAAGAATGCTTTGTAGCCCTGGTCATTGTGGCTCAGTTGGTTGGACGTTGTCCTGTGCATTGAAAAAGTTGCGGGTTAGATTTGTGATCGGGGCACATGCCCGGGTTTCAGGCTTCATCCCCAGTAGGGGGTGTGCAGGAGGCAGCTGATCAGTGTTTCCCTTTCACATAAATGTTTCTCTTTTCTCCCTTCCTCTCTCTCTAAAAAATTAATTTAAAAATAGTTATTAAAAAATGCTGCGTAGGTGGTAGTATGGAGGTACATTAATGTCCATATATCTCTTACCTCATCATAGTGGCAATTGATTGTTACCTAGTTTAATTTTTTCATATGGTATTTGCAAAATGATATTGCAACTACAATTTTTAAATTTTAGTTGGATTATTTCAATAGGGATCAGTTTTCACCAACTATCAAGAGGTACAGTTTATATAGGAAGGTAGGTAAAATGCTCAATTCACTAGTTTCAGAATAATGAATTGGTTCTCTAGTTTCTTTCAAAAAGGGGTCAATTACTTTTTTAATAAGTACCATTATGAACTCATGAATTTAAACATTTTGGTGTGTTTAAATTCACTGTAGTTATTTTTCTTGATGCTCAAATGATCTCATTTTAGTTAGTGGGAGCCTCTTCAGGTTAGCTCCCAAATCAGCCGTGGGCAAACTATAGCCCACGGGCCGGATGAAATGAATAAAACTAAAAAAAAAAAAAAAAAAAAAAAGACCGTACCCTTTTATGTAATGATGTTTACTTTGAATTTATATTAGTTTACACAAACACTCCATCCATGCTTTTGTTCCGGCCCTCCGGTCTAGTTTAAGAACCCATTGTGGCCCTCAAGTCAAAAAGTTTGCCCACCCCTGTCTCAAATCCTTTGGGCACAACTCCAGAAGCTTTATTTTTTATAGTTGGTTTGTTCAGATCAGAATGATAGCTTTATTACTTTCTGGTATAAGTTTTGTACATTTCCTGCTCCATACCAGGAGTCAACTTTTCTAAAGAGCCCTGCCTGCTTCCTTTTAGTGGGAAATGGTATTTAGGATACATAATCTGGGTGTGAGAAGTGAAAGAACACTTCTTTTTCCTTTTTAAACAGCAACAAATATTGTCTGACGCAGTTCCTATGGGTCAGAATTTTGGGGCAGTTTACCTGGATGGTAGTGACTATGTATATGTGCAAGTTGATGTTGGCATTGGTGACTGATTTCAGTTCCTCACCATGTGGACCTCTTCTTAGGGCTGCCTGTGTGTCTTTATGACCTGGTGGTTGGCTTGTCCCAGAGCCAGTGATACAGGACAGCCAGTAGCATCTTTTCAATTCATTTCCCTACTAGACAATATAGGGTAATATAATGCTCTGGCTCTGGACCCAGACTACCTGGTGCTGATAACTAGCTATGTAAGTTAAATAACTTACTTAATTCTTTGTGCCTTACTTTTTCTGTAGCTGTAACTTTGAGGTAATGGTAATGGTCCTGTATAATATCGGGTCTTTGTGAAGAGAAATTAGAACAGTCTCTGATACTTAGTGAGTACCCATGGTAAATGCTCAGCCTGCTGCTATTGTTATTACAACTCCTAGGACGAACTAAAGACCTGAAACCTAGTCAGTAACTTGCCCATGACAAAAATTGTCTCTTCCTATTTGTCCAAAATTGCCACGACAGAAAAATTGTTTACAGATTTCCCGATATTCTGTGTTAGAAGATTAAGGGTTAGAGAACTGATTATGTGTGTGGAGGATCTTTCATTCTTAATCTGTGTTCATGATGATTTTAGTGCAGGGTATGTGTTCATGTAATATGGCCCAGGAAGCAGCCAAGCCTCCCCTTGCCCTCCTTTTATTAAATGTCTGTGCGATTTATGTTTTAAATCCTCACCCAAGGACACGTTTCCTACTGATGAGAGAGAGAGAGAGAGAGAGAGAGAGAGAGAGAGAGAGAGAGAGAGAGAGAGAGAGAGAGAGAGAGATATGTGCCCCAACCAGGGATCAGACTGCAACCTACTAGTAGGTATGGTCCCTGTCTGGGAATTAAACCCACAATCTCTTGGTGCACAGGATTACGCTCCAACTGACCAAGCCACCAGGCCAGGGACCCTTGTCTCCTTTAAAAAAAAAATTTTTTTTTTTATTGATTTCAGAGAGGGAGAGAGAGATAGTAACATCAATGAGAGAGAACCATTGATTGGCTGCCTCCTGCACACCCCCTATTGGGGATCGAGCTCACAACCCGGGCATGTGCCCTTGACCGGAATTGAACCCAGGACCCTTCAGTTTGCAGTCCGATGCTCTATCCACTGAGCCAAATCAGCCAGGGCCTTATCTCCTTTTTAAAAAACTTTTATTTTAAAGTATAGATTCATTGAAAGTTACCAGAAAAAGAAAAAGAAAAAGGTACAGGGAGATCCAGTGGACCAAATGGTAATATCTTGTGTAGCTAAGTACAGTATCAGTTTTCAATGATCAATTTTTACTTAGCAGAAATTGACTGAGCAGCTATTGTATGGTAGGTATTTGGAGGTATAAGTGATTAAACTCTGACCTTGAGCAGTTCAGTCTTTCTCTCTGGGTTCTCATTGTTATATTTCTAAAAATGTTTTGTGTGGTTTTTTTGTCTCTTCATTTTTGACTTGCATTAGTAGTTAAACATTATGTTATTAACATTCCTGTTAATCTTGTTTTAAAACAATTTTTGCACTGTGTCCCCATTTTTCATTTTATAATCTTTACAGCATCATAACCACGTTGCCTGCATTGTCTTATATTAATCATGTGCCGGTTTTGCAGTGCTACTAAGTCTAGACCTGAGAGGCAGCTTGTAAATCATTTGCATACATTTCTGTTTATATTCCCCAAATTAATTCACAACTTTACATTTTTCATCTAATTGCATGTTTAGAGTAGTTGTTAATAATTCATTTTAAGAAGGAATTTTGTCATGTAGGATTTAAGAACTGGCTTAAAGAGCAGAAGCTATTAAACAATAGCAGAAACCAGACAATATGTAGGACTTTAAATAGTAATTGTTAAACATTTGAATGTTCCCCAAAATGAGTCTGCCTCTGTGTGTTTCTACATATTATTCCACGAGGGACTTGCATAGATAGGTTTTGCACAGTATCCTTGCTGTTATTGTCAGCCATAAACAAATTACACGTATTTAACAAGTTAATGTCAGATTGGCCAGGAGCCACCGGGAGGTGTGTACTTAGTGACATCAGCTGGCAAAGAGCCCTAGTAACAGGGAGGGTTGGAAGAGTAGGAGGGAGAGAGAGACAGAGAGACTGACTGTATCTGGGGATTCTGGCAAGGTGAAGAGCTGGTCTGTTTGGCAGGACCTTCCCATCTGGGATCCATCTGTGTTTCCCTGGAATGGGACAGGCAGCTCTAGTCAGTGAGAAATCGCAGATGTGAGAGAGCTGACACATGTCCAGCTAATGAAAAAAAGGAGAAAGGCTGATTTCGGATTGGGCTTTGAAGATTAGGAGGAGAAAAAGAGGGGATTTTTACTATCTATTTCAAATAAATTTGGTATATTAAGAATCTGGATTGTTATAATTGGGCATTTGGGGTAAGTATATTTTAATTTAGTTTTGGGGGCTAATGTGGGCAATTCTCTGCCTTTCAAAGCTTTTCATTTATTTCAGATTATGATGATATGCATGTTTTTTTGATATTTGATAGTTCATAATTTAGTTATTCAGTGTTGTTTTGCTGCTTCATTTTGTTCCTATTTCTGTATCATTTTTCATTTGCCACTCTTATTTGAAAGCCATGCTTTTTTGAATGTACACTTGAATCATATGTAATGTATGAATTGTATGGTTAGGGAAGTAATCCTACAAATATTTCTTTAAGTATTCCATACCAAGTCTTTCTGTGATGGAAATTTTTCTCCGTTAGTATGCAAAATACAGATAGGCAGTGTTAAAATGATGGCTTATAAAATACTCTTACTGTTAGATTTTATTTCGACGTATTCAGGCGAATAACAACTAAAAGATATCACAGTAAAACTAACAGTATTTTTTAAATTTTAATGTACTTAGCTTTTTCCCCATTACATTTTACCCCTATGCTGTTTTCTTCTATTCCCACAAAATAAACAAGTAACACCAACAAATCTGACTTGAATGGTGAGTTTGGAGTAGGTTTGTCATGCAGTAAATTCACATGCACATATCTACTGTGCTCTTTGTTAGTTTGTGATGCATAATTTAGCTTTTTGCTATTACCATACATTGTATTCATGTTTGCAGGCCTCCAAATCCAGACAACTATGGGAAGAGCATGGGTTTGGGAGCTACATATGCTGTACAACCATTATTTACTACTTCTCTGATCTCAAGCAAGCTATTCGTTCTCTTTGAGTCTCTATTTTGTACTATGCCTGCCTCATGTCATTATTGGGGGAAATTTGTCTGGCACATAGAAGGCATACAAATTAGTTTAAGAAGTTTTTAGATATTCATTATTCTGCCATAATTGGTTCTGTAGCCATTTGCATTTTTAACTTCAAACTGGGGTTAAGAATGGGTCTTGACTATATAACTTTAATTTTCAGGATACCTTTTCTCACTGTACTTACCTCCCAGGTTATCTGTATGTTGTTAAGCCTCACTATGGTAAGAAATTATTTGGAAAGCATTCTAAGTATTCTAATGCAAATCAGCCTCTTATATTATGCCAGAACTTCAGAAAGTCAACAAACAAGAATGAGGTACTGAATTATACTGTTTTGTGACATATTATTTAAATTGTAATTTTTGCATTGAAAATTTTACTAGTTCTCAACTAGGAACTTTAAAAAATACTTTTATTCTTTAGAGCTTTTCAACTTTCTCTTATGTCAGCTGGAGGGGATTACAATACTATTTTATTAAAAACTTTCTAGTCAGATTTCTTGAGGTGGGGGACACTTTTTAAATGAAGCTTTTAGTAAGTATTCTCTTATTCAAATTGACTAAATGACTTCATAAGAATTTTCAAGTTTGTGTTTTGATAGGTGCAATATTTAGTATCTTTGGGGGCTTGTCTGAATATTTCAGAAGATATAGTGCTTATACTGAGTTTACATGATAATCCTTCAGTAAGCAAGTAATTTTCATTGCACCTGAGGAGACATGATTCTGGATAGTGTTGAAAGAAAAGGACTTAATGCTAACGTGTAATGTAGGCTGGGGTCTGCTGTGAAGGGGCTAAAAAGGGATTTGCATACTGCTGTACGTCCATTCTAGAAACACTTTTGGTGTTAGAATTTTAAGCATAAAAAATGATAAACTATGCATTATAAGATGTGAAGACCCAGTGAATGCATATACAAATAGTTGATAAAAAGTCCTACTAGGACCACACAGTTCAGGAGAGTAGTTGCTTGTTACTAAGGTAATAACCAAGATACCTTTGAGTTGAACACTGGAGAAAATCATAGTACTTTCTGAAGACTATGAAAGTGTTCAGAGAAGCTTTAGTACTATGAAAAGAGGAAACCTAAATTGACTTCAGTGAATGACCCAACCAAGGATTTTTTTCATAACAAGGGGGGCCATGTTGGACTGAAGGTACATAATGCAATAAGGTCAAAGTGGAGAATGAGGATACTGACATTTAAATTGCATCTTTGGAACATCAAGAAAGAATGCTTTGGAGTTTGAATGAACATATTATATACCAAATCGTAAGAATTCAAGTGGATCTGAAAAATTGGTTGGATCAGTTCATTGAAGGTATTTTAAGGCCACTCAATGTTAGAAGTGTTCATAAGTTCCCAGTGATGATCTATGGAAAAAGTTAGGTTGAAAAGGATTTTAAGAATAATCTAGTCGAATGCATTATTTTCAAGATAAGAAAAATTAAGGGAATGGAAGTGGAGTAGTATAAAGTCTGCACGGCCCAGAGTTTAATACCTTAGTAGGTGGCTGAGCTTGGACTTGAATTGTCTTCTGTGTATCCAGGACATTTTACTTTACAAACATTTTTTGATTACATGTTGTGTGTGATAATATGGTAAGGGATAAAAAAAGTCAGAGAAGATAAAATATACATGAACACCCAAAAGTGGAAATTACTGCAACTCAGGGAGTTAGAACTATTTTGGAAGAGGTAGCATTTAAGAAAGTATAGTGGGTGGATGGAAAGATTCACTTTCCACCAAACTCCTCCAGTGCTTTAAATCAGACTTTTTCAAATGCATAGCTACACAATGTTAATTTCTACTGTGTTTTCAATTATACCTACCTATTGTTGCTATCTTTCCAAATCCAAGAGTAATTGTTTGTTTCTGAGATACATATCTATATACATGTACATATCCCCAATGCCCCCTTTTTAAAACTTGTGATTTATATCAGGTAGTTCCAATATTTTATTTATTTTTTGGTTTATCCTCACCTGAGGATATTTTCCCATTGATTTTTAGAGAGAGTGGAAGGGAGGAGGAGAGACAGAGAGAAACACCAATGTGTCTCCCTCACACCGACTGGTTGCCTCCCAAATGTGCCCCCAAGGGGCTGGGGATCGAGCCTGCAACTAAGCTATGTGCCCTTGACTGGAATCGAACCCAAGACCCTTCAGTCCACAGGTTGATGCTCTATCCACTGAGCCAAACCGGCTAGGGCTGTAGATCTAATTTAAAAGGTTTCTGCTGCGATGGACTGTGTGGGATAGTTAATTTTCCCCTCCAAGTTCAAGTCAGTAAATATAGGAATGAGTTGTGGCTGTAATTTGCAGAAAAACAACTCAGTATAACTGGTTTTTATATTTTCACTGGTTGATGGGCTTTCCAAACAGCATTTAACTTTTGTTTTTTGTTAATCCTCACTCAAGGATATATTTTCCATTAATTTTTATTTTTTTTTTTTATTTTTTATTTTTTTTTTTTTTTTTTTTTTTTTAAATATATTTTATTGATTTTTTACAGAGAGGAAGGGAGAGAGAGATAGAGAGCTAGAAACATCGATGAGAGAGAAACATCGATTAGCTGCCTCTTGCACATCTCCTACTGGGGATGTGCCCGCAACCCAGGTACATGCCCTTGACCGGAATCGAACCCGGGACCTTTCAGTCCGCAGGCCGACGCTCTATCCACTGAGCCAAACCGGTTTCGGCTCCATTAATTTTTAGAGAGAGTGGAAGGGAGGGAGAGTGGGAGAGAGAGAGAAACATCGGTGTGAGGGAGACACATCAATTGGTTGCCTCCCACATGTGCAAGTCGGGAGTCGAACCTGTGACCCTTTGGTGCAAAGGCCGATGCTCTATCCACTGAGTTATACCAGCCAGGGCTAAACAGCAGTTAACTTTTAAGTCCCATGTGGCATCACATTTATTCTGGGATGTTTTAAATGCCCATGGATTCACTTTTTTTTAAAGCATCCCCAAATCTGCAAAAACAACTTTCTGTGCTTTGTTTAAAGCACAGCTAGTGGAAATCCTGTTATTATTCAGTCCTGAAGCAGCTTGTTAAAGATAGATGTCTGGTAAAGTGGAGTGCAATTCTGCATAGAATACACACACACACACACACACACACACACACGTACACACGCATATATCTGCAATTGCTTCACATAGTTGGAGTTCTGAAGTAAATACAGTAATACAATATTTTCATTTGGTTATGGTCGGAGGAAAGACAGTGAAAAGACTGTAGGCTTTGGCACTAGGGCAGCCGTGGGCAAACTACGGCCCGCGGGCCGGATGCGGCCTGTTTGAAATGAATAAAACTAAAAAAAAAAAAAAAAAAAAAAAAAAAGACCGTACCCTTTTATGTAATGATGTTTACTTTGAATTTATATTAGTTCACACAAACACTCCATCCATGCTTTTGTTCCGGCCCTCAGGTCTAGTTTAAGAACCCATTGTGGCCCTTGAGTCAAAAAGTTTGCCCACCCCTCCACTAGGGTGTGTAACCATGAGCTGATTTAACCTTCACCTCTAAGCCCAAATTTTCCCACCTGTAAAAAGGGAGTAAAAATAGCTGTTACTGTGGTTTCTAATGATTAAGTTAGAAAGTAATAAGCACGATACTTGCTGCATGAATATTCAGTAAGATTTATCTTTCCACATGATTTTTCTTAGTCCTCCCTAAAGATCGAAGTCACAATGTGTTTTTTGCATATTTTCAATAAATCTTTCTTCAAACTGACAGGGAACCAACCTTGTTTCCTTAACTAATTCCTAGTCATGAGAGAAGAGTGTGTGTAGAGAATGTAGCATCCTTAAAAACTCAAACCTGTTGCTGTGTGGCAAGCTGTTAATGTTTAGGGACTTTCATTACTTATCCTGCTGGAAGAGCTGGGGGATGGGCCGCTTTGTGGGTGACAGATGTGCCCTGTGCTGCCTGCAGGCGCGTGCCGGCTCTCTCCCTCTGCTCCCAGCACCAGGTGCAGCCATTGTTCTGGCTGGTCTGTCTTCATCCGGCCTCGTCTGTTACTCTGCTCTTTCTAGCTCATTGTTTCTGTAGGAAATTAGCATTAAAAACCCATCTGAAACCCCCATGTCCCTCAACTGCAGGTGACTGTTATTGGCCCCAGCTGCCACCCTTGCGCTTGATTACTTCCATATGGGTCTCTGCAAAGAAGTAGTAGCGATTTATTGATTTCCACCACAACCCCCACCTCTATTACTCAAACTATAATACCCTGAAATCTATTAGACCCCCAATAGGCTGTATAGCTTAGTTAGCACTACAACTGTGATGAACGTTTTACAAGCAAAACTAATTACACCCTCTTTCTCCCCCTTTACCACCTTCTACCTAAATATTAAATGTAAAAAAAAACAAAAAAAACAAAAACAAAAAACACCAGAGTGTCATAAGTGGAATAGTAAATATTTTAGATGTCTGGAGATGAATCTTTCTTAGTAAAGCTTTTAGACTTTGGATAGGCTTTTATGGAAAATTTTAGTCACTGCTTTAAATATTTTATACCACACCCATAACATTCAAGCAAACCATGACCCAGAGGGCCTCTAGGGTGGGGATGGGGAACACAACATTTTTGGTCATTTGCTTTTCTGTTTATTAAATTTAATCCGATGGGCAATTGTTAGGAAAGGGCCTTGTTTAAAATGATAATATATTTTGTGGGAAAACTATATGCAATTAGAATTAGTTAAATCCTTTAATTTTGCATTATTGTGTAGTTTGCACAAATTGTTCTTACAGTTTATTTATTGGGATAAATACCACAAGAAGGAGTTTTTTTCTTCCTTCATCAGTAAACAAATTAAGTGCTCTATTTTGGTTATTGGTCTAAATCAAGGTTGTGACCTCAAACAGGTTACCAGGCTTAAAACCCCAAATTGAAATAGTTATTGGTTCCTGGTTAATTGTATTGTGATCTTGACAAAGTCATATCCCTAGCCATCAAGAGTACGTATCTGGTTCCAGTAGCCTTTATGAGTAAATAGTCCAGAATCAAGGTGGAGATAATTAAGTAAGATCTTTTGACTGCTAAGTGTTTAGCTGTGCAAACCAGTTTTAAGTCTTGAGTTTACAACATTTCAAATAAAGTTATTTAAATTAACCAATTTCAGTAATTTGAACTTAGCTACATGGTACTTATATCACAAGTAATTATGGAACAGAATGCCATTTCAGTTGGAAATGTCCTTTGCCTGTCTTCCTTTCCTTTCTTTTCCTTTCTCTTCTGGAATTTGGAGTTTAAAAAAGTCCTAGGATTTGAAGAGCCCATGATAGCCACATTTTACATGATCTCTCAGATGAAGGCAAGCCTCCAGGTAAAGCCATGTGGTTGCATTCATTTTTTATTTATCTTTATTTTTGAAATTATTACAGATATCCTCTCGTGTGATTACATTTAGAACAGGGTAGGAGTTGTAGTTTCTGAAGAGTCTTTTGTGAGCTTTCTAATTTGCCACCTCATTTAAACAGTGGAGAAATAGAAAGGTCAGGAAAGGGGAGAGTTGAAATTTAAAACTGAGTTTTCTGACTAAAATTTTAAGTGTGCTTTCATTTGAAGTTTGGAGCTAGTAAAAGTTGGGACTGATTATAAGCATGATATGGCTATAGATATTATTATCTTGAGGTATGCGTACATGTGTTTTTAGTTTTTCTTTTTGGTGTTCATGAAGAACTGGGTTTTCCTTTAGTGTCCTATCTGACAAATATGCTTGTTTTATCACTAGAGGCTCAGTGCATGAAATTAATGCATGGGTAGGGTCCCTAGTGGCTGCTGGCCACCGGCTGGGGCCTTCGTTTATTCTGTGCCGCCCCCTGGTGGTCAGCGCACATCATAGCAAGCGATTGAACTCCTGGTTGGTTGAACTCCTGAGGGGACACTTTGCATATTAGGCTTTTATATATCTATAGATGCTAGGCACTGTGGGAAAAAAGTTGAATAAGAAAAGGAGTTTGCAATCTAGCATGAGACATTTTCTGTTCAGCCCCAGGAATGGTGTGAGGTAAATTGTCCCTTACCAATTCTAGGGCTAATGCTACAGAGCCTAACAGTCGCTTTTTTTGTTTGTTTGTTTTAATGGGAATGGCAAAGCATTCTTCTGTTGGCCCAAATAGGGAAACATGGCAAATGACCAGGCGTGCTTTGATTGCCCAAATAACAGTTATGGTAGAGATTCTTCAACAGGGCTGGGACTAGAGTGAGGCAAATGAGGTACCTAGGTGAAAAATTTGAGACACCCATTCCCCAGGTCAGCCCTGCACTTAAATTTGGGCCCTAGGCACCTCACTTGCCTTATGCCTATCCGAGCCCTGCTCTTTAATGTCTAAAGTAGGAGGAGGATGGCAGGCTTGATGAAGTTGATCCAGAAATGTTATTTTCCATCTTTATTTTGGAGAGTGAATAAAATTAAAGTGTTTCCTTGTGTTTCTAGCCAAGGGAACCATCTCTAACACCTGATCTTTTAAAAGTGGAGGGGGAGGGCCCAGGAGAATCAGTCGATTTGCCTTGGGAATTTTGTGTTTTTGGTCAATTTCAAATACTATAGTACATATATTTGAAGGTCCTTCAACTTTCTTGGTTTCTTTTTAATGTGCCACTTCATTTTCTTGACATTCTGGACAAATCAATATATACCCTGTGCTAGACAAGTGAAAATAGTGTGTGAGATAGATATTAGGGGATATTCCACACTCTACTTTTTCTGTTCTTTAAGAGATGACTGCTTAAATACCTTTTAACTGCATTCTGCAATCTCATCTTCTTGTGGCTTTAACCACATCTATATGCTGATGACTACCAAATTTAGAATAGCAAAAACTGCCTTGGCCAGGTGGCTCAGTTGGTTAGAGCATCATCCTGTGCACCAAAAGGTTGTAGATTCGATTGCCAGTCAGGGCATATACCTAGGTTGCGGGTTCGATCCACAGTTGGGGCCTGGGAGTCAACCGGTCAATGTTTTTCTCTCACATCCATGTTTCTCTTTTTCTTTCTAAGAATAAAAAAACAGCCCTAGTTGGTTTGGCTCAGTGGATAGAGTGTCGGCCTATGGACTGAAGGGTCCCGGATTCAATTCCAGTCGAAGGGCACGTACCTCGGTTACAGGCTCAATGGTTCACATTGATATTTCTCTCTGTCTCTCCCCCTCCCTTCCACTCTCTCTAATGAATGGGAAAATATCCTCAGGTGAGGATTAACAAATAAATAAATAAATAAATAAATAAATAAATAAATAAATAAATAAATAAATAAAATATCAAAAAACAAAACACATATCCTCTGGTAAGGATTAAAAAAAGAGAGAGAGAAATGATCTCTTTAAAAAAAAAAAGGAATAGCAAATACTTGAATTTTCATTGAATTCAATTTAAAAATATTGTTTTACTTGGTAACTTTGGTCTATATTCAGTGGTTATTTCTATATTTGGACTTATTAGAATCATTTTTAGGTTAATTTTTCCTTTCCTTTCTTTCTTTCCTCTTCCCATGGAGATTGAAAAGTGTTTTCTATATTTCTTTTTGTCTTGATATTATATTTACCTTATTTTGATGGTTCTTACATGTGTGTGTGTGTGTGTGTGTGTATGTGTGTATTTTCTTAATTGATTTCAGGGAAGAAGGGAGAGGGGAAGAGAGAGAGAAACATCAGTGATAGAGAAAATCATTGATCGGCTGCCTCCTGCATGCCCCACACTGGGGATCGAGCCCGAAACCTGGGCATGTGCCCTGACTGAGAATCTAACCATGACCTCCTGGTTCATAGGTCAACATTCAACCACTGAGCCACACCGGCCAGGCTCTTTTCTTTTGTATTTTTTACCTTATGTCTTTGTATTGCATTCTAGGTGATTTGCTCAGCTCTATCTTTTAATCTTAATTTTTAAACTGTCTGATATGCTCTTCAAAATGTTCATTGAGTATTTTATTTCTAGAAATTTTTACTTAATTCCTTTACAAATATTCTTTAAGAAAACCTGGGTCCTATTCTCATTATTTTAAAAAATATCCTTAATCACTTTTTAAAAATTAGATTGAGGTATAATTTATATACAGTAAAATTTATAGTTGTACAATTTTATGAATTCTGACAAATGGTACAATCATGTAGCTATCACCAATCAAGGTATAGAACATTTCTATCATTTCCTTATGCCCCTTCGTAGTCAACCCCCATGCTCTCTCATCCCAGACCCTGGCAAATACTTCTCTGTTCTCTGTTCCTATAGTTTGCCTTTTCCAGAATGTCACTTCAAGTATAAATTGTCTAATCACTATGTTGTACATCTGAAACTAATACAATATTGTATGTCAACTATAATGTAAAGTATATTTAAAAATATAAATTGAATTCTGTGGTATGTAGACTTCTGTATCTGTTTTTTTTCACTTAGCATAATACATTTGAAATTCATCCATGTTGTTGTGTGTATCAATGGTTTGTTTTTATGGCTGAGGAGATCTCCTAGGAGAGGAGTTTTCCTTTCCCATATGAATTGTAGAATAAGATTTGTAGATTAGTGATATGATAATGTTAGTTATTTTGGTATTTGTACTGTGCTTATATAAGTGAATATCCTATCTCTTAGCAATTACACACTTAAATATTTATGGGCAAAGGGAGAATGATGTCTTTAGTTTACTTTCAAGGGGTCTAGGCAAAAAAGTAGATAGGTAGGTAGGTAGGTAGGTAGAGTGGATGGATGGATGGATGGATGGATAGATAGATGGATGGATGGATAGATAGATAGATAGATAGATAGATAGATAGATAGATAGATAGATAGATAGAAAGAATGATAAAAGAACTAGGTCAGTTAATTAGTGAAGGGATGACACTCAACCAACTGAGCCACACCAGCCAGGCATCCTTTGAGATTTAAAAAAAAAAAAAAAGTTTTTAACTTGGGGTAAAAGAAATACAGCACAGAAAACAAAAAGAGAAGGAGAGGGTATGATAGCGAGTGATCAATTTAGTTTGTCAGAAACAGTAAACATAGCTGTTGTCTGAGAGTTATCAGATGGAAGAATATTATAGACAGAGAAAAGCAGTGCAAAGGTTGTATGGTGGGAATGAACTTGATGTGTTCAATGAATATAAAAACGGACACTGTAGTTATAGGGTAGTAGAAAAAAGAAGATAGAGAGGAAGAGGGATAGCTTCTGTAGAGCTTTGTAAGCCAATGTGAGGAATTGGGATTTTATTATAAGAGTGATGGGTAATTGAAGGTTATTAGTGGGTAGTAATGTGATCTGATTCATATTTTATAAAGATCACTCTTCTTGTGGTATAGAGAAAAAATTGTATGGGGGCATAGCTGAAAGCAGCAAGAACAGAAATAAAAAATGAATTTGGAGTAGGTTTATGGCAGTGGAAGATAAGAGATGATTCGGTATGTTTTGGAGGTAGGTTGAGTTTTCTGAACTTGTTGATAGATTGCATGTTGAAAAAGGGAGAAGACCTCTTTCAAATAATTGTTCACATCTGCCCTCGTTGTTATTCATCCACTCAATTAAATATGTTAAGTCCCCGCTGTGTTCCAGGCACTGTGACATTATATCAGTGAATAAAGCAAAGACTCTAACTTCAAGGAGATTTAGTTCTTCTCTGAGAGACAGATAGTAAAGATGATTAATAAGTAATATATATGTAGTCTAAATTATGTTTTATATATATTTAAAATATTTTATAGAAACAGCAATCAGGCTATCAATCCCCAGAAGGAAAGTAGGGGAGGGTGGGGGTAAGGGGAAGAAATCAACCGAAGGACTTGTATACATGTATATAAGCCAAACCAATGGACATGGACAACAGGGGGATAGATGGGAGCATGAGTGTGCGGGGCCCGGGGGGGGGGGGGGGGGAGGTTGGGGTTAATGGGGGGGATGAGGACACATTTGTAATACCTTAACTAATAATAAAAAATAAGCCAAAAAATGTTTATGCATTAAATTCTTTTTGGAAACAAACAAGCAAGCAAGCAAACAAACAAACAAACAAAAAAACCACCAAAAAACAACAAAACAAAACAAAACTATGCCTAGGAAGATTATTTCAAAGGTACATTATAATGGGAATTACTTTTTGTTTGCTTGCTATCTTTGTTCTTCTTCCCCTTGAAATGGCCTGAAATACACCTTTTGGAAATAAAATAAATAAATAAATAAATAAAATATTTTATAATATGTTGCAAACATGAGAAGTGCTAAGGAGAAAAGGAAAAGTTTTAAGAAGATTCATGTCCAGCTTAGGAAGGTATCAACACTAATAAAAGAGAAAAATGGTAATTGGCGTACGACGATACCCTTTTCATTGGCTAATCAGGGCTATATGCAAATTAACTGCCAACTAAGATTGGCAGTTAACTGTCAACAAGATGGCGGTTAATTTGCATATGTAGGCACAATGCAGGGAGGCGAAAGGGAAAGCAGGAAGAAGCCCCCTGCCACTGACAGTGATCGGAAACCCAGGGGGGAGCTAAGAGCTGGGGGGCAGGGAATCAGGTGCCTTTTCTGCCCTGGCCAGTGATAGCAGGAAGTAGGGGTGGAGCCAGCGATGGGAGCTGGGCACAGTCGAAGCTGGCAGTCCCAGGAGCTAGGGGTCCCTTGCCTGGGCCTAAAGCGAAGCCCACGATCGCGGGGCCGCTGCAGCTGCGGGTCCCCACTGCCCGGGCCGGACACCTCAGCCAGAGGCATCCTGCAGGGGCAGGGGCAGAGCCTGCGCGATCGTGGCACCCCCCGCTGCCACTGCAGGTCCCCGCTGCCCGGGCCGGACGCCTAGGCCAGAGGCGTCAGGCCTGGGCAAGGGGCCGATCCTGCGATTGAAGGGTGATGGGGGTCAACGCCTGAGGGCTCCCAGTATGTGAGAGGGGACAGGCTGGGCTGAGGGACACTCCCCCCACACACACCCAGTGCACGAATTTCGTGCACCGGGCCCCTAGTATAAAACAATAGGGTAATTAAGGAGGGTGGAAGGATGATGATTTTGAGCATGCAAGGAGATGATGGATATAAAATGTTTTAGCACTTCTTGTGGCACATTCTGCCTCTCACTTTTTTTTTGGTTAAACCTCACCTGGGGATATTTTTCCCATTGTTTTTAGAGAGGCTGGAAGGGATGGGGAGAGAGTTAGAAACATCCATGTGAGAGAGACATAATGATTGGTTGCCTCCTGAACTACCCCACTAGGGCCAGGGATCGAACCTGCAACCCAGGTACATGCCCCAACCGAGAACTGAACCCTGCAACCCTTCGGTCCATGGTTGACACTCTAACTGCTGAGCAAAACCAGCCAGAGATGTGTCTCTCACTTTTTGAGCATACATTATGATGAAAATCGAGGATGAAAGTTCTTTGTGGGGCACAGTCTTGATTCATTTTTTGAGAAGAGACAGGAAACCACTAAAATGAAAGGCTAAAGAATTTTGAGTAAGGTAATAGGTGTTTGTGAGGCCTGGAAAGGTGCATGTGAAACATTCATATATTGTAGGGGATTAATAACAAAAACACAGTCCTCTAGCCCAGCCATTGTGGCTCAGTGGTTGAGTGTTGAGTCATGAACCGTAAGATCACAGTTCAGTTCCGGTCAGGGCACATGCCGGGGTTGTGGGCTCAAGCCTCATTAGGGAATGTGCAGGAGGCAGCCGATCATGATTCTCTCTCATTTATATTTCTCTCTCTCTGTCCCTCTCACTTCCTCTCTCTGAAATCAATAAAAATATATTAAAACAACAACATACTCCTCTAAAAGCAGTTTGCAAGGTCTTTTTACTTTAACATTCATCTATATCCAAACAGGTTTTGAGGTGGCATACAATAAAAGACATTTTAAAAACAACTCTTAAAAAACAGCAGAGGGTCAGGGCTGAAAGAATTTGGAGAAGGATCCTAAGTGGAATAAAGCTGTTGCCACACAGCCCTATACTAACCTTTCAGACAAAACCAAAAGGAAAAACCCTGGAGTTTTACCTTGTTCTCATCTGGTTAGAGAATGCATACCTAGGAGTCTTCTATCCCAGCATAGTGAATCAGGAAAGATGTTCTGTGAGGAGATGATACCCAGGTCAGTTCTTCATGTTTGAATAAAAGTTAGCCTGGAGGAGATGGAGAGAAGGGTTTCAGTAAAGCAGGGGTGGGGAACGTTTTTTCTGCCAAAGGCCATTTGGATATTTATAGCATCATTCTCAAGCCATACAAAATTATCAACTTAAAAATTAGCCTGCTTGTTGATTATAATAGAATCAGGGACATAGAAAGGGAATGGACTGACTATTCTTGGGGGGGAAAGGGGTGTGGGAGATGTGGGAAGAGACTGGACAAAAATCGTGCACCTATGGATGAGGACAGTGGGTGGGGAGTGAGGGCGGAGGGTGGGGCGGGAACTGGGAGGAGGGGAGTTATGGGGGGGAAAAAAAAGGAACAAATGTAATAATCTGAACAATAAAGATTTAATTAAAAAAAAAAAATTAGCCTGCTAGCCGTAGCCGGTTTGGCTCAGTGTATAGAACGTCGGCTTGCGGACAGAAGGGTCTCAGGTTTGATTCCGATCAAGGGCACATATCTTGGTTGCAAGTTCCTCCCTGCCCTGAGCCCTGGTCAGGGTTGGTACAGGAGGCAACCAATCAATGTGTTTCTCTCACAACAATATTTCTCTCTGTCTTTCCCTCTCTCTTCCACTCTGTAAAAATCAATGGAAAAATATCCCGGGTGAGGATTAAAAAAATGAGCCTGCTATATTTGGCCAAACATTTAATTAACTCACCCCTAATGCCTTGGCAGGTAGGGCCAGACCAAATGATTTCTCAGGCTTTATCTGGCCTGCGAGCCAGATGTTCCCCACCCCTGCAGTAAAGTATGTGGTTAAAGTGGAGGATAATGAGACTGGATAGCTAGTGAAATGTCTAGATTATATAGTGTATTCTATGCTATGTTCAGGAGCTTAGACTTTTTTCAGTAGAAAACAAGGCTTAAGAGTCTCACAGTTTGTTTGATGCTCTTTTTTAAAAAAACAGGGAAATGTGACTTGGCATTTTGGTGAATTTCAAGGAGGCAGTCTCAGAGTCAGGGAGACCATTTTGAAATGATTACTGTAGTCAAGACAAGAGATGAAGGTCTGACTTTTGTCTGTTGTAGGTGGAATAGAGAGGGCCAGAGGACTTGAACTTGGGGTGGTGGTGGGTGGGGGGAAGTGATACAAAGTAATGATTGATTTTAAAATGAAAATGAAAAGACTGAGCTGATCAGTTAATGTTTTCAATGTAGCCTATAAATGGGTGTTTGTGCATTCAAAGGGAGGTTTAAAAAGAGTGAATAAACTTGGGTACTATATGTGTTTCATTAGACATTTGGTAAAACAATTTCTAAAATATTTCTAGCAACTTTATTTTCATTTCTATCTGCAGAATGAAAAAGTAAATTCTGGGGTTCTTTTTTATTAAATTAGCAGACCATATGGTGTTTACACAGACTGGGAGCTATGGGAAGTGGCTGTTATTTTTCTCTTTTAGGATATGATGCTTTACCTGATACCAGTATTCTGAAACATTTATTTTGTAGTGAACAGTATGTGAAACACTTATTTTAGTCGTCATATTTTTCTTGATGCCTCAATTGATGTCACCATTAATATAGTGTAATTGTCACCATTAATATAGTGTTTAATCCTATTTTTCTATTTTAATATTTTTAAAATTAAATCTTCACTACTGATTTAACATATTTTATTGATTTTTTACAGAGAGGAAGGGAGAGAGATAGAGAGTTAGAAACATCGATGAGAGAGAAACATCGATCAGCTGCCTCCTGCACATCTCCCACTGGGGATGTGCCCGCAACCCAGGCACATGCCCTTGACTGGAATCGAACCTGGGACCTTTCAGTCCGCAAGCCGACGCTCTATCCACTGAGCCAAACCGGTTTCGGCTTCACTACTGATTTATATAGTGCTCTTCAACCTTTTCACATCATAGCACAAGGAGAAATTGATAAATTCTGATTGGCCATCCCAGACTGAGGAAATCAGTATCTCAGTATACTCTGATAATCATTCACATCTCTCATTTGTTCCTTTGCACACAGCTTGGGAAGTTCTGCCTTAATTGAAAAGGTATAAAAACCTTTCTGTATTGCAATTTAGTTAGTTAACTCAAATTAGGAAAGAGTTATAGTCTATAGTAGTAGTCGGCAAACTGCGGCTTGCGAGCCACATGCGGCTCTTTGGCCCCTTGAGTGTGGCCACGAAGTTTCAATCGCACTGTATGTGCGCGCCTGCACATGGTATTTTGTGGAAGAGCCACACTCAAGGGGCCGCAGTTTGCCGACCACTGGTTTATACGATGTATCAGATATACTAGGTAGTTGCTATGGTTAAATAGAGAGCTCAGGAAACTCACATGGGCTAATGGAAAGATAGGCACAGAAACAAATTATAGATGATACAGTATGATAAATGACATTGTACAGATGTTTATAAGGGGCTGTGAGTGCAGATATGGGGGGAGGTTGTTACTTCTTTCAAGGGGCAGTTGAGTGCCTGGGAGGGCTAATGAAGAAGTGAGGTTTGAATTGGACCTTAAAGTAGGAGTTTCCTAAGTACCTAAGATAGGGAAGGCAGGGCAGTTTGGGGAGAGGGCATAACCTGTTTTATGTACTTTAGGCCTCTTTAATTTCTATCAGAGATCTTCTCGAAAAATATAAGTAGGAAACTTAGAAATTTGCTGTGATGGCAGACATGGTTATTTGCCCTGCCAAAGTGCCCATCTATCTTCCATTTATAATTGTTTGGATTCAGTCCCCACTATAATATAGTCTTATATTTGTACTGTGCTTTTAATTTTCAAAGCTTTTTATCTTCATAACAGCCCCCCAAGGATAGGAAATGAAAACCAGGTGGTTGTTTCTATTTTTATGGAGAAAACTGAGACATCATCATTATATCAGCATCCCCCCCTCCACCCTCAGGGTTGTTCATTAAAAGGCAAGAATAGAGCATCTTAAAGAGAAATTTCTATGATGACAATCATCAGTTCCCAGATAAGGTCTTTCTTCTCTGCTTGGGTACAAAGGGTGCTGTCCAACAGAAAGAACCTCTCAGTCCTCTGGTTACAGCAGCGATTCTCAACCATTTTTATCTCATGACACACATAAACTAATTACTAAAATTCTGCAGCACACCCAAAGAGATATATAGATATAGATATAGATATAGATATAGATATAGATATAGATATAGATATTTGCTAATCTGACCAAAAAAAAAAAAGGTATAGTTTTGATTCATTCACACCTGACAGCTGTTGTTGCATTGGCTGTTGTCATTTTTTTATTTGACCATCTAAGGCAATGGTTTTCAACCTTCCTAATGCCGAGACCCTTTAATACAGTTCCTCATGTTGTGGTGACCCTCAATTTCATTGTTACAAATTGAACATAATTAAAGCATAGTGATTAATCACAAAAACAATATATAATTATATATGTGTTTTCTGATGGTCTTAGGCAACCCCTGTGAAAGGGTCATTCGACCCCCAAAGGGGTCACAACCCACAGGTTGAGAACCACTGATCTAAGGGAAAAGAGGGCACTGTCCCTTACTAAATAGTCAGGCATTGCACATTTTAAAAATTCTTGCAGCACACTCGTTGAAAATCACTGGGTCACTGCTATAGTGCTGACTGATGAGGCAGTGACCAGGAGGGAGCCAGCAAGGCAAACAGCATGGTTGCTGATCACAGAGCTAGCAGCCCGACATCTGCAAGCTGCAGTTGTAGCCGTTTGCTACAGCATATTCATATTTCTGTCCACACTGGTGAAGAATCCCAGGGCTTGGAGGAAGAATGCAAGATAAACCATTCCAAACTTATAATGTACTTCATCTCTAGGATTATATTATGTATTGGGTGGAGATCCCATACTTGGTACTTTTCCCAATTCTTTTATTTCCATGTTTATTCCATTTTCCCTATACCGATTTTAGTTTAATGCCAAAATAAGATTGTCCTATCTTAACAGATGAATTGAGTAGGTGCTAATTGCGTCACTGAAATGTTTGCCAAAGAGATTTTATTTTCTAGCTGGTTTTGATCTGCCTCTATTCTTTAGCTGCTCTTGGAAAACACAGTAGAATACCTGATTATGTTTTAGGGTGTTGTTATTAAAATAGTTTTTTCACTGAGCCATGACAGCTATTGACCCTTTATATTTGTATCTATACATAGAATTTTTCCTTTTTTTTTTTTCTAAAGGTACCTGGATTTTTGGAATTAGTGAAGAAAAGAACTTTTTGGATTACTAAGTTTGATGTGCTATACTGGGAAGAAAAGGATGATTTTGATATGGAGCCAACATTTTCAAACCATAGCTGATTTTTTTTCTTACTCCTCAAGACCATTCATTTGACAGAATGGGCGTGCTTTGTCAGAAGACTCTCTTGTCTTGTTGACATAAGTGGGTTCCTACATAAGAGCTTCTACTTGTCAGTCTTCTAACTTCCATAGAGTCCCGTTCAGCTATAGACTTGTTACATTTATATATTTGTGAAGAAAGACATGAACTCTAGAAGAAGATGAAGTATCTTTGCACTATGATCAATGTTCATACCTTTTATTAAATTCTTAGTCACACTGTACAAACAAACCTCATCAAGTCCTATAATAATTCACTCAGCATCTTTCAATTTAGATTCCTTTTGCTATACTTATGGGCACTGGAGTCCAGCAGAGTTGTCACTTAATTTAAGCTATATGATCTTGGGCATAATTTAACAGCCTTAGTTTCTGATTAAGTAAAGTGGTATTGTCTCACATCGTTGTCTTGGTATAAGAGTGCTTAGCCACATTTTTTGCACATACTGTAATAAATAAATGTTATCATTTACAAATGAACAAATGGAAATGGAAAGTAATGGTAGCCATCATTATAGTTGCTTCTTAATTTATCTTTCCCAACAAGAAAGTCTTGCGCAACTCAGATCTTGGGTAAGTTGGAAACCTGCTTCACCATTAGCATGGACTTAGAAAGGTATATAGTGCTCATGGGCATCTGAATAAAGGCTTTTAAATCAGTTTTCCTTTGTTAGCAACTGGTCACTTTTTAGTCGTCATTAGAATAAATGGCTGCATAATACAAATAACATCAAAACACCATAAGTTAATATAAGAATAATGCAAACATTTGCAGAAACAATAAAAGATCAAAAGTAAATGACTTCCCATTCCAACCCCACATTTCCCCTTTACAGCTGACTGCTTTGGTATTTGTACACCTATTTCAAAAATTGTCCACATCACCAAAATTTTGTAATGTTTTCTAAGGGACTTTATATGATTGAATTTGTTTATATTGAGCATAAGTTTTCTTGGGAGTATTAATCTTTAAAAAATAGATCTGGTAAAGAGTTGAGAAGTCAAGGCTATAAAAAAGGTAATTGGGGCCAAAGTTGAATATGGAAATGAGATAAACAATTCCTATTTATTTGTAAAATAACCATAAATGAATGTTATTAAATGAATTCTGCTTGCACCCATTTGGTACTATATTTTCCTTCAAGCTTTTAGCACTTTCTTCATACTGCAAGGTTGTTAGAGTTGCTGTACTCTGCAGAGACCCACGAGGCTGGCACAGCAACCCTCTCCTTGCAGTGCCTACAGATATCATCCAAAGGGGCCAAACACATGGCATTGTAGTGAATTTCCAGATGTCATTTTCTCTGTTTGGATGACTTGGAGCTTAAGAAGGATATTTGTTTTTGAATAGGAGCAAAATTGTTACTTTGGCTTAAGGCCCACTCTGGCACCATTCCCACATCTGTTATTGATTAGATGTGAATGCTGGTCACTCAGGATGCAGGAGTGCTAGTCTGATTATCAAGCTCATCCTTCAGGATAAAATACTGCCAGAAATTTGAAGAATGGCATAAACTGGCTATACATAGCTGTTATAGAGACTTTAATTTCATAGCGATTGTACAGAAGTTTAAATTGCATTAAAATTTTTTGATAGTGATGAAATTATCACAACATTAACCACAGAAACTGCCTTTAGAGAAAGGCATAGAATAAGTGGTAGAAGCCTTTTGTACTGCTTTAAAAAATATATATATGTATATAATTAATGTAAATTGCAGATATTTTGTGTAATCCAATGCATTTTCATAGTTGTCTACTTCGTGTAACCCTTTTTTTTTTTTAAATTTCTTTATTGGTTTCAGAGAGGAAGGGAGAAGGAGAGAGAGATAGAAACATCAATGATGAGAGAGAATCATTGATCAGCTGCCTCCTGCACGCACCCCACTGGAGATTGAGCCCGCAACCCAGGCATGTGCCCTTGGTCAGAATCGAACCTGGGACCCTTCAGTCCGCAGGCTGATGCTCTATCCACTGAGCCAAGCCGGCTAGGGCGTAACCCAAGTCTTAAACAGAATTTAGAATACTTAAGTTTACCAGAAAATTCCTACATACCCTCTTGTAACCAATATCTCATTTCACCCCCTGTATTTCTATTTCATGTAGATGGTATCATATAGTGTGTATTCTTTAATGTCTGCCTTTTGTGGTTTTAAGTTTCATACATGTAATTGTGTGAATTATTCCTTTTTAACATTGTAGTATTGCACTGTATGAATGTAACTTAGTTTATCACCTGTAGATGGGCATTTGGGTTGTTTCCAGTTTTTAGCTATTATGAATAAGGCTGCTATAAACATTCTGTAGTTGTTGTGAATATGTGTTTTAATTTCTCTTGAGCTGGGATTATTCAGTCATTGGGTAAATATATATTTAAGTGCTAAACAGTTCTCCAACAGTCCAAAGTGGTTGTATCATTTTATATTTACCAGCAAAGTTTGAGATATGTTCCATATCCTCCTTAACATTTACTCAGTCTTTTTTATTTTATTTTTTACATTAATCTGTTTCAACAATCTCTCTTCAAATCTCATTTTCAAAAATTAGGTTATTTGTGTTTTTATTGTTGATTTGTCAGAGTTCTATTTACAGTTTAGATATGAGTCCTTTGTTAGATTTATAAGCTGTGAATAATTTTTCTTAACTATGGCCCATCTGTCCATTTTCTTAATATTGTCTTTTGATGTGCAGAAAACCTTAATTTTCATAAAGTCTAATTTATCAATTTTAAAAAATTTATGGTTTTTTTTGGTGAGGGAGGGGTAACCTGTTTAAAAATTTTGTTTGACATGAGGTCATGAAGATTTTTCTCCTGTTCTTTTTACAGAAACTTACTGTTTCTAAGTGTTAGTGTACCATCCATCTTGAATTAGTTTTTGTAGAAGGATTGACGTAGTATTAATTATTTTCACTTGAATATTCAGTTCCAGCAATATTTGTTAAGACAGTTTTTTCCCCAGTTGATCTGATTTGGCATTTTTACTAAAAATTACTTGCCAATGAGAATTTTGTCTTCTAACCTTGTTCTTTTGATATTGTTTTGACTATTCTATATCTTATTATCATATATAACTTTTTAGTGTCTATCCCTCTTGTCCTTTTGTTTTTTAATGCAGAGATATTGTTGAATTTCTAAAACTTTTACAGAATTGGGGATATACACTTTATGTTGTTTTTATGAAAAGTTGCAGAGTAATATTACTGCAATATAATTTCTCTCTTGTGATATATATACATGTAAGGGCATGGGACCCCCCCCAAAAAAGGTATGGAACAAATTACTTTAAAATAGAAAAATGTTTTGGGTTATCCCCCATTAGAAGCAAAGCCAACAATTACCTTGTTTTTATTTGGATTTAAGTTAAAGTTGAAGTTCTAGTCCTAATTTCACATTCTGAATATATTTTAACCTAATAGTCTTAATACTAGGAAAACATGATAATTTCTGTATAATCCACTAAGAAATACCTAAGAGTTGACTTAAACTTTTTTTAGAGAGGGAAACATTGATTTCTTGTTTCACTTATTTATGCACTCATTGGTTGATTCTTGTTTTATATCTGTGATCAATATTGTAACTCAGGTTCTTTGTTTTATTTTAATCCAGAGGAACCAGAGGTGTTAGCTTATGTTTTAAAACTCACATTTGGTAGTGGTACAAACAGCTGTCACACTGAATAATTGTCAAGTCATTATGAGGGTTTCTGTTGTTCACTAATCTGTAGGTATAAATCTTGGTTTTAACCACATGTAATTGGTAAAAATTAGTTCTTGGGAGAGTTTATGCTGTGTAGGCCATCTGTTCCTTGTTCTCAAAAACAGAATGAAAAGTTAGCCTTAAAATTTGCAAGCCAGCCTGGCCAGTGTTGCTCACTGGATTGAGCATCATTCCATGCACCAAGAGCTCACCGGTTCAATTCCTGGTCCAGGCCCATGCCCGGGTTACAGGCTTGATCCCCAGTAGGGGGCGTGCAGGAGGCAGACAATCGATGTTTCTCTGTCATCGATGTTTCTGTCTCTCTCTTCCTCTCCCTTCGTCTCTATCTAAAAATCAATAAAAACAGACTTAAAAAAATTTGCAGGCCAGTGAACTCAGATGTACGTTAGGAAGGTTGGCTGAGTGTAGTCTCTAGAGTAGACACTTGTAACTTGGAATCTGTATTTAGACATTCTAGATTGGTTGCAGAAGCATTAGTGCATGTGGATATACTCTTCATTTGGTGGACAGGAGTCTTCGTTAGCTGATTCTCAATGGCAGCCATGAAACAACACAGCATCTTAGATGATAAAAAAAAAAAAGATTTTGATTGGCTTTATAAGATTCAGTGAAATCTTCCTTTTCTTTGTGTTTCACTCCCAATTTACTTGAGGTCCCCTCCTTAAACTCTTTATCACCCAGCGACACCATGAACTCTTGAGGGTTGGAATTGATTTCAGAGAGGAAGAGATAAAAACATCAGTGATGAGAGAATCATTAATTGGCTGCTTGCTGCACACCCCCCATTGGGGATCAAGCAGAAGCCCAGATATGCCCTGACCAGGAATTGAACTGTGACCTCCTGGTTCATAGGTCAACGCTCAACCACTGAGCCACACAGGCCTGGCTGGTTTGCAGTTTAGAACAGGATTATTAACTTTGTTTCCTGATAACAAAATAGGTGAGAGGGAGGGAGGGCGGCTTAATTGCCTATTTTATAGTGAACCAGTGTTTTAGTTGTGCTTATTTGTTTAAGCATTTACTGTATATATATATAAAAAATGATATTCTTTAAACTCATAATAAGGTTTTGATAGTTTATCTGACATGCCTTTGGTCATACAACCAAGTTATTGGGATTGTAACCTAGGGCAGTTGGTCTAAATGAAGAACATGTTTTTACCCATCTATGTTGTGCAGGTAGAGAAGGACTGGGGCCTAGGACTTTTGACTTTCAGATCTTGGTTTTTCTGTCATGCTTTCTATTTCAAATAATCTTCCCCATTGTTCCCTGATCTTAACAGCTTGTCAAAATGTTGGTTTCAAAAAATGAGGTCATTATAGCTAGATCATACTATTTGTGTGTGAAGAAAGACCTAACGTGTTAGGAATGCTTGGCAGCCCAGTGTGTGTCTTATAATTCTTGTGCAGCAAAAAAATATTTAGTGAGAGAGCAAATGAAAATATTTTATAAGCAATGCTCCAGAATAATTCAAGGAAATTGGTATTTACCTGTTATGCCCAGCACGTCCTCAATTCATTTTCACGTTCCTTACTGTGAACATATGTATCAATTTTTAATGAATAATTGTAATCGTAACTGCATTAGGAGGCTCCCCCCCCCACTAGTTTTGTACTGTATGCATTTCCCCAAGTGTTGAATGATTTTCATAATTATAATTTTTAATGTCTTCACAGTTCACATTGACATTCAGGTCCACCATTTAATTAACCATTCCTCTGTTGTATAAATTGCTTTTTCCCTGGAGTTATTTTCTTAAGGACAAATTCCCAGGAGTGAGGTTGCATAGTGAAATGGTAGAAATGTTTTTCTGGCAGAAAATTTATGTTTTAACCCACTAATTGAATGTTGGTTCTTCAAAATACATTTATTTCTGTACCTTTCTTCTCAGTGCATTAGTAATTGCGTACTGTAACTAATGGGCAGTAACAAGCATATAGATAATCTACAAAACCTTACAGTTTGGACTGGAAATACATCGTTATTTTCTTTCAAAATTCACTATCTCATTTTGTTATGCTTTGGCGAGTGATGGAGGACTGGCTAAGTGAGGAAATGTGGAGAAATTGAAATGTTGGCCATGGTAAATTGAAAGTTAGAAAAGAATGATTACTCTTTATGGTTGACTATTGAAATATAAATTTAGCCCTATCTGGTTTGGCTCAGTGGATAGAGCATTGGCCTGCAGACTGAAGGGTCCCAGGTTCGATTCCTGTCAAGGCCACATGCCCAGGTTGTAGGCTCAATCCCCAATAGGGGGCATGCAGGAGGCAGCCGATCAGTGATTATCATTGATGTTTCTGTCTTTCTCTCCTTCCTCTCTGAAATCAATAAAAATATTTTAAAAAAAGAAATATGTTTAATTCTTTTGTCCTTCTTTGCATACCAGTCTCTATTTGTACCTTTGTCCCATTACCCTAAAAAGGTAGCTAATTAATGGATATGATACTTTACACTGTGTAAAAGGACCATTTGTATATGCTCATGTAATTATATCAGCATTGTGGTGAATTATTATCATTGTTATCCTTTATTTTATTTTATTTTTTTTTAATATATTTTATTGATTTTTTACAGAGAGGACGGGAGAGAGATAGAGAGCTAGAAACATCGATGAGAGAGACATCAATCAGCTGCCTCCTGCACATCTCCTACTGGGGATGTGCCCGCAACCCAGGTACATGCCCTTGACCGGAATCGAACCTGGGACCTTTCAGTCCGCAAGCCGACGCTCTATCCACTGAGCCAAACCGGTTTCGGCAATCCTTTATTTTAGAGATGAGTAAACTGAGGTTCCTATTGATATCGATTCTTTACCCAAAACAGTGAAACCTGCTCATCCTTCCTATCTTTCTGTATTTTTTTTCTTCTTTTCTCTCTGAAGGTTTTAAGCACAGACTGAATTCATGGAAGCCATTTGTATTCTATAATATCAGTTTAAAATAGAGAAAATCTTAAGATTTTCCATGGTCAATAATTTCTAAATAATCAAAAGTACTTAGTGGTAAGAGCATGAAGGGCCAAGGGGACTCATAATAAGGAAATAACAATAGAAAGGCAGTTCTGAGTCAGAAAAAAAGTTGTGTGATTTGATTTTTACTTTTTTTTTTCTGTTTCTTAGAAAGTTCATATTAGGGCACAGAAATTCAGGACTGTCCTAATTTGGAAGCTACAAACTTGATTGCTAGCTTTCCAAAAAGTATACAGGAGAAATCTCCTAGAATTGTCCCAACCTAAATCTAAACTTCACTGCTTAAACATGTAATACTCTTTGCCTTTGTTGATTGAAATTATTTTAATTATATTCCCTTAAATGGACTTAGATGGAAAAACATCTTGGATGTTTCCAAAACCAAAAGTTGAATCATTTACATGTATTTCATTTTTAACTTGTTATGTCTGGGCTGTTTGGGATTTAAAGCCATTAATCTTAACTCATGATTTCTGTCCCAAGATAAATGAGAGGCAGATGCTCACAACTGGACCATTTGTTGCAAATGTTGTTTCATTCACATAGTTTAAATTGTGTTAGAAATTTTTAATAGTGATGAAGTCAGGAATTTAGAGTAAATCTTTGGGTCTTCCATTGAAAGGGAAAGATAGAAACTTCCAACTCATTGTAGACATATAGACTCAATATTACTTTTTGTTGATACTTTAATTTAAAATATGTGTTGTTAGTCTGTATTTTAGCTTTGCTCAAGTGTTAATTAAAATGATGAACTTATGAAAGGAAAATAAACATTTTGGAATATGTTCTGTAATTAAAATAGAAAGCTAAAAGCAAATAAGTATATATATATATTTTAACCAAAATAATACCATTCTCATTCAGCTTGTATTTCTTTGTTCCTTCACTTCTATCCTGTTTGAAAGACTTGTACTGCATTATCTTAGCTTACTGTAATGACACTATATTTAAGAGTAATACAGCCTAGCCCGGCCAGTGTGGCTCAGTGGTTGAGCGTTGATCTATGAACCAGGAGGTCACAGTTCAATTCCCAGTCAGGGCATATGCCCAGGTTGCCGGCTCAATCCCTGGTGGGGGAGTGTGCAGGAGGCAGCTGATCAATGGTTCTCTCTCATCATTGATGTTTCTATCTCTCTCTTCCTCTCTGAAATCAATAAAAATATACATTAAAAAAATAAGAGTAACACAGCCTAATCAATCAAGGTGATCTCATAATGCAGGGATGGTTTAACATTAAGGAGCTGAAAGGGGAAAAAAATCATTTCTATAAATAGATCCCTTTCCCTTCCTAAAAAAAAAAAAAGCTCTTGATTAAACTAAAGACCTATTTCTAATTTTAAAAAAATAAGTAAAAAGCAAGTTTGTGGTAGATGGAAACTTCAAGGGCGTAAATGCAAAACATATGGCTTAAACTGGAGCTGAAACTTAAAAATGGTGAAGAACAGCAGAGAAGACAGTTGGGGGCTGTGGAAGAGGCACAGATTAATGAATCTGACATAGAACTTCTGGGTTGGAAGTCATACATAAGAAGTCCAGCCAGGCAGAAAGAGCATAAGGAGGCTATGGAGACACTTTCCCTAGTCTTTATCTGTTGTGGGGATATTTATCTGATACTGCTTCCTCCAGATTCATTATAATAAAGCACCTCATTTGCATATGCATCATACATTCCCCTAAGATTTAGGCCCATAAAAAGTCAGTTATGTGAACTCTATTTCGAGCTTACATTCTGAAAAGGAAGGATAAACCCAAACTATCCTATCTTTAATTGCTTAGCCTGAACAGTATGAGGTCATCATTGTTCAGATTTTCCTCAAACAGAAAAAAGAAGATAAATTTGTTTCTTTGGTATGGGATCTGTGCTAGTTTGTACTAGTTTTATTTCATTTGATTGTTAACAACAACTCTGGCAGTTGGACAGTATTGACTGCATAATTATAAATAAGAAAACTGAGACTGAGGAGGACTATTCCCCCTATTAAAAGTAGCAGATCCTTAATTTGAATCCTGATTTGTCTGAATCCAGAGACTGTTTTTTTCTATCACTGTATCATATTTCTACATCAAAGCTGTCTAAGGAAGACCCAGAAGACAGATCTATTACCAATTCGTGACCATTGCTAAGAACCATTTCAAAGCTGTCCACCAATGGAATGTGCTATCTTTGCAGTAATAAGGCAAACCTCCCAAACGCCCAAAGTTCCCTAGGAAAAGCTGGATATCAGCCATTCAGGTAGTTTATCCAGGGGCTTCCCATCTCTGAAGAGAGCTTGATTTTTGGTCCCTGGTAATCCCAAGTCTGCAGTTCTGTTTTGTTGGTTATTCATCCCAAAGCAGACACTGATGGACTGGCTGGCCATTCTTCACACTGAGGAAACATATGAATCAGTTTTTTAAATATTAAGGGAAATGGAACCAAATTGGAGCCCTAGCATTGGCAAACTCTTTTTAAAGTTTGAAGAATAAATATGTGCAGAAAAATTATATCTTTGTATATCCAACTTAACTGAGAATTGTAATGTGATTTATAAAAAAAGTTAAGTCATCCTTAAATCAAGTTGATGGTTACCTTACTAATACTTGAAAGATGGTACTGGGCACATATGCCTTTGCACTGGACAAGCATTTTTACTTAATAGAATATAATTAAGATAGCACAAGTTAACAGCCTTTTAAGATTTAGTATTTTTCAGTCTGAAAGAGTAACAGCTGTGTGTATAGGGGGAGGATAGATTTAGATAAATATAGCATTTTGGGGATGGAAAGGCCTTATGGAGGGAGTTATATGAACAAAAGATTTGATGTCTGTATAACTCTGTGATATTCCCCACCAATTTAAAAACGTTATTCTTGTGTAGCTTCACAGATATAACATTATACTGATTTCATTATATGCGTGATGATGCATTAATAGTACATGTATTTTTGAGGGGTGATTTTTTTAAAGGGGTACTGATTTATTCATACTTTGTCTCCTTAATGTCAAGTAAAGTTGTATGATTTTTTAATGTGAATGAGACAGTCTGTGGCCTAGAATTTGAGTAAGCATAACTTGCCTATACTTATGCTATTAATATTAACATCATACTTCAGCAGAACTAAATAGCATAATTACCTTTTATGTCTTTTTTTCCTGTTCATTAACTAATAATTGTTATCAAATCACTATTCTTGCTTATAGTGTCCTAGGCTTGGTGACAGATGATGAAAACAGAATCAACAAATTGGAACAAAAGTGTTGGGGAAGATTTAAGTGTATCTAGAGAAGAGGAAGGAGTTCTAGAAATGGAGACAGTATGATCATAGGATGACCACGACTTATAGGATGACCACAACTTAACGTAGACCGTTCATGAGAATGGATGCTATGCATGAGTATTTAGCAACTGAGAATTGTGAAGGTCAGTCTGAAGAACAACAGAGAATAGGGATTCTTTTTTTTTTCTTTTTTTCTTTTTTTTACAGTGTAAAATTTTTATATTTAGAATTAGGCAGCTGGACTCAGTTTAGATGATTCCAATTTTGTTGGCATCCAAAGCATCATAGTCAGGAGCCAGTTGAACATATGCCTTCTTCTCGCCATCGGGCCTGATCAGGGTGTTGACCTTGGCCACATCAATGTCATAGAGCTTCTTCACAGCCTGTTTGATCTGGTGCTTGTTGGCCTTGACATCCACAATGAACACCAGTGTATTATTGTCTTCTATCTTCTTCATGGCTGACTTGGTAGTCAGGGGGAATTTGATGATGGCGTAGTGGTCAAGCTTGTTTCTCCTGGGCGTACTCTTCCAAGGATATTTAGGCTGCCTCCGGAGCCTTAGTGTCTTTGACCAGCGGAAGGTGGGTGACATGCGGATCCTCTTTTTTGTGTGTGTGACTGTGGACGCCTTTCAACACTGCTTTCTTTGCCTTCAAAGCCTTTGTTTTGACTTCACCTTTGGGAGGGGCAGGGGCTTCCTTCTTAGCTTTCGGCGCCATCTTCGTAAAAAGGGTTTCTGAGACCCGTTCCCTTGGGCTTATAAAGCCAAGTCTCTGAGAATAGGGATTCTTTTTAAAAATATATATATTTCATTGATTTTTTACAGAGAGGAAGGGAGAGGGATAGAGAGTTAGAAACATTGATGGGAAAGAAACATCGATCAGCTACCTTCTGCACACCTCCTACTGGGGATGTGCCCGCAACCAAGGTACATGCCCTTGACCGGAATCGAACCTGGGGCTTTTCAGTCCGCAGGCTGACGCTCTATCCACTGAGCCAAACCAGTCAGGGCAAGACTAGGGATTCTTGATGAAATGGGTTCGTGGAAGGAGTGTGTAGAATAGATTGAATCCCAGGGAAAGTCCAGTTAGAGAAATGAGGGGCTAATCTAAGACAGTGGCTCTAAGAGTAGAGAGAGGGTTGAGGATGGGTATGACGAGGTAGAAGTGACAAGATTATGCTGATTTATTGAAAATGGGGAGCTGTGAGAGAGAGAATATTATTCAAGTTCAGCCAAGCTTTTAGGATGTGCCACTTTTGATTTGGTGTTTCATGCACTAGGTGATGCAGGTGTGGTAACGAAATAGAAAAGGCCTTTGTTTTTCCCAAAGGTGGGCATCAATCACTCGCCTGATTGGTGTGATGGTAATAACTGCAATGAAGAAAATAACCAACATCATGGAATGGTCTGGTAGGGATAGTGGAGCAACTTTAGTTAGTGAAGCTCTTTCTGAGAAAATGATATTTGTGCTGATATCTGAATGATAAGGAGTTAGTCATGTAACAACTTGGTGAAAGCCAATTCTAGGCCGAAGGCACTGAAGTAGGAATTCTCTTGGTGTATTTGAGAAGTAAAAAGAAATGTCAGCATAACTAGTGTATTCTGAGAACAGGACAGGTGTATGAGATTTTAGAGATAGGCATGGGCTGGGTCAGCAGTTCTCAAACTCGTTGGTTTCAGGATCTCTTTGCACTCTTTTTTTTTTTTACAAACATTTTTTTATAGGAAACACACACACCATATTTCCATTGGAAATTTAAAAATTTTAAACATTCTTTTAAAATAATAAACTCATTACATGTTAGTGTAAATAACATTTTTATGAAAATTGATTTTCAAAGCAAACTTTAATTAGAAGAGTGGCACTGTTTCACAATACTCTAATGACTGGCTTACTAGAATATAACTGTTTTCTCATGTTTACTTCTGCCTTATATCTCTTGTACTATTATTAATTATGTAGCCACTGGGGAAAAAATCACTGTATACTCATGGAAGAATAAGAAGAGTAAAGAAGGCAGATAACCTATTATTATGAAAATTGTTTTGACCCTCCAGGTGAGGGTACACCCACACCCATCCAAAGGGTCTACAGAATCCCCAAGGGTTCCCAGACCACATTTTGAGACTGCTGGATTGATATTTGTATTTAAGCCAAAGTAACGAGTCTCTGTTTTATGTAAGAGCATTGGGAAGTTATTCCAGAAGTTTAAATAGATCTGTGAAAAGATCTCTTTGAGGTTTTAAAATCAGCACTTTTGACTGCTACATGAAGAATGGATTGGAAGGGACAAAAGCAGAAGCAGAAAGAATAGTTAGGGGGCAGCTGTAGTAGTACAGGTGAGAGATGACAGTGACTTGAGCTAAAGTAGAACAGTGGAGATGGATAAGTGATATTATTGTGATATATTTAGAGTTGACCTGTCAGGATTTACTAAAGTATTATTCTTGAAGGTTCTGTGTTCCAGAGAAATTGTAGCACAGATGCATCAGTAAATGAAACCAGAGAGACCTAGTTTTGAATCGTAGGAAAGCTGTGAGAAATTTTATCATTTCTCCCTGTCTCCAGAAAAAAAATGTAAGAAGGAATCCATTTGACTAAGAAGGACTAGAATTAACTTATTCTCTGACAGCCTCAGTTCTCTGAGTTATCTGACTTTGGCTAAATATGTTTGGCCAAAGCAGCACAATGTTAAGAGGTTGAGATTCAATAGATTGAGACTGTGGGTAGGGATAACCTCCATAAGAAGGCAAGATGCTAATCAAATGTAATTTTAAGTCATTTCTGTTCATGTGAGAAATATTAACTTGGTGGAGACTTGAAACAGATGGTGTGCAGTTGGAAATAGATAATATATTATTCCAAATAAACATTTGCTGGAGCTGGGAAGCAACAATCCATATTTCACTTTTCCCTATTTACATTATCAAGTCAGCTAGCTGTGTGGCTGCTGCTTTTAACTTGCATTAAGGTTATCAACAGGGTTTTGATGTTGGCAGGCAATTACAACATATCTTTAAATATTAAAATCATTAACATTGGAAGAGATCCTTAAGTTACTTTCAACATATTAGTGGATACTGATTGTTAATACATTTCTGATGGATAGCTATCTAATATCTTATACTTTAATAGTATAACAGAGTACTTTCTTAGTTGTTACTTTATTGGCCTTTCAACATCTTTCCCCTCCCCCCTCCGTGTTTTAGATGAGAAAAGCAAGGCTCTGGAGTGACTTGCCGAAGAGCCTCCAGCTGACAAGTTGGTAGAACAATCAGGATTCAGTCACATATTTTAGTTTCATGTCCAATGTTCTGTATTCTACATAAGCCTGCCTTTGACTCTTTAAGGACATAAATATCCAGCTGGTTTACAATTTGGTCTACTTGTCAAACTGCCCTTTTCATCTTATGTTTTGCTGCAGATAAGCTTTTTCATATTTTCTATATGTTCTGTTTCAGCAAAGAGATAGTCTTAAATTGGGGGAGGAAGGAAAATTTCATATTAACTGTTTTATTTGGCCTAAGGTACTTTAGCCATTATACTTGTTTTGTCCCAATTAAACTCTGGAGTGAGATTTGTGTGTAGTCTCTTAAAATGCTTTTGTATCCTTTGCTACAAATAATATATTTGTTCTAACCTTCTTTGTAATTACATTCTTGTTTGCTGATACTTTGACCAAAGCGAAATTTTTAAAATAATTGGTTTTTGAAGATATTTCTTAACCATAGGCCTAATCCCTATAATAACCTAAGCAGCTAGAATGTATTCCTATGTGAATATTTATATATTTCATCTTGAAATCCAGAGGGCCTGCTACTTGGCTTTTGGGTCCACGCCCTCCCCCCCCCCCCCCAATTTTCTTGGCTGCTCATTTTCTTTCTTTTTAAACATTCCTTTCCAGTTTTATTGGTATAATTGACATACAGCTCTATGTAAGTTTCAGATACACTGCATAATGACTTAAAATAGGACCGCTCATTTTTTTTAGATGTTTTTATTTTATTTTTTAAATGTTTTTCTTTATTGATTAAGGTATTACATATGTGTCCTTATTCCTCCATTGCCCGCCCCCCCCCCCCCCCCGCCACTCCCCCAGACAAAAAAGCCTAAGGGAGTTTATCACTACCAAGCCAGCAATGTAAGAAATGCTGAAGAGACTGGTGTAAAAAGAAGAAATAAAAAAGGAAGAAGGAACACAAGCACAAAAAATAAAAATGGCTACAAACAAGTACCTATAATAGTAACTTTAAATGTAAACTGACTAAATGCTCCAATCAAAAGACATCGAGTGGCTAAATGTGTAAATAAACATGATCCATATATATGCTGTCTACAAGAGACCCACCTCAGAATAAGGGACTCACACAGATGGAATGTGAAGGGATGGAAAAATATCTTTCAGGCAAATGGAAATGAAAAAAAAACTCTGGGGTGGCAATATTTATATCTGACAAAATAGACCTCAAAGTGAAGGCCATAACAAGTGATAAGGAGGCCACTTCATAATACTAAAGGGATCGATACAACAATAGGATATAACCCTGATAAACAAATATGCACCTAATGCAGGAGCACCCAAATACATTAAAAAAACTTCTGGAAGATACCAAGGGAGAGATTGACAATAATACAATCACAGTAAGGGACTTTAATACCCCGCTGACATCACTGGATAAATCCACTAGACAAAAAATCAGCAAAGAAACAGCAATCCTAAATGACTAACTAGATCAGATGGACTTAATTGACATCTTCAGAACATTTTACCCCAAAGCCACGGAATATACGTTCTTCTCAAGTGCACGTGGAACATTTTTAAAGATAGACCACATATTGGGTCACAGGCAAAGTCTCTCCAAATTCAAGAAGATTGAAATCATATCAAGCAGCTTCTTAGACCACAATGGCATAATATTAGGAATAAACCAATAGCCCTGGCCAGTTTGGTGCAGTGGATAGAGCGGCGACCTGCAGACTGAAAGGTCCCAGGTTCGATTCCAGTCAAGAGCATGTACCTTGGTTGCAGGCACATCCCCAGTAGGAGGTGTGCAGGAGGCAGCTGATTGATGTTTCTCTCTCATCAATATTCCTAACTCTCTCTCTCTCCCTTCCTCTCTGTAAAAAATCAATAAAATATATTTTTTTTTAAAAAAGAAAAAGAAACCAATAAATACAATCCAAAAAATTCAAACACTTGAAAGCCGAATAGCATGCTATTAAACAATGATTGGGTTACCAAAGAGATCAAAGAAGAAATCAGAAACATCCTGGAAATGAATGACAATGAAAACACAACAATCCAAAATCTGTGGGACACAATGAAAAAGCAGTCCTGAGAGGGAAGTTTATAGCTCTACAGGCCTACCTCAAAAACCAAGAAAAAATGGTAGTAAATCATCTAACTCTACAACTTAAAGAATTAGAAAGAGAGCAACAAGAAAAGCCCAGAGTGAGCAGAAGGAAGGAGATAATAAAGATCAGAGCAGAAATAAATGACATAGAGACCAAAAAAACAATGCAGAAGATAAATGAAACCAAGAGCTGGTTCTTTGAAAGGATAAACAAGATTTATGAACCTCTAGCCAGGCTCACCAAGAAGCAAAGGACCACTCATTTTCAATCTTTTTTTTTTTTAAGGTTAATGTCTCCTTCATGACCATTTTCTTTTCTTTTTTAAGTAGTTTAAAATTTATTTTAGAGAGAGGGGAAGGAGGAGGGAGAGAGTGATAGAAACATCAATGCATCAACATCAATAGGCTGCCTCCTGCTCTCCCCATGCTGGGGATCGAGCCTGAAACGTGGGCATATTCCCTGACTGGGAATCGAACCATTGACCTCCTAGTCCATGGGTCACTGCTCAACCACACAGGCCAGGATCAAACTCTTATCTATCTATCTATCTATCTATCTATCTATCTATCTATCTATTTATTTATTTTTAGTTTTTTCCCCTCACTTTCTTTGATCCCTAAAAATTGGAGTACCTGAATATCAGTCCTTGAACCTCTATTCTATACTCACTTCCTCTAAGATAATCCAGTTTCAGGCTTTAAATAGCATCAATATTTTCATCAGTTGACAGCATTTAATCAGGAGCTCAAACTTTCCCACCGCAGGCCTCATCTCTCTACTTTTATATCCAGCTGCCTATTCCAACGTCCCCATTTGAATATCTATTAGGCATTTTAAATTTAGTCCTGGTCTCTGATTAGCCCTACACCCATTTTCCTTTCATATTTTCACCCTTCTCAGAAGATGGCAACTCCATCCTTCCAAGCTAAATACTGCAGAATTGTTCCTTGAGCTCTATCTTTTACTTACTTTTGTTTTATTTACTGTCTAGCCTCAGCAGTAAGATATCTTGTAATTACTCAACTATTTTTGAATGAAAGAATGAGAGAATGCTAAAATTCAATTCAGGAAAATCTGGTCAACCTCCTTAATCTGCTTTCTTCATCATCCCCACCCTCACTATTGTGCTGAATTGTGTTCCCTACAGTAAATTTATATGTTGAAGTCTTAATACCCCAGAACCTCAGAATGTGACTGAATTTGGAGATAGAGTCTTCAATGCAGCAATTAAATTAAAAGGAGATCATTAGGGTGGGTCAATATGACTGGATGTCCTTATAAGAAGAGGAAATTTGGACATAGATTATGTATGAAGACACAGGGAGAAGACAGCTACCCACAGGCTAAGGAGAGAGGCCACAGAAGAAATCAGTCCTGTCAACACCTCTGCTTTCCAAATTTTTGAGAATATAGATTCTGTAATTTAAGCTAACCAGTGTGTGATTCTTTCTTAAGGCATCTCTAACAAACTAATAAAAAAAAGTCATAAAAATAACTATTTTTAAAAATTCCAGTTTATGAAAATAACACCTTTCTTACATATCCCTTTTTCTGTCCTTCTTTCCTGTCTTATAATTTCCCTGTGAGTGGAATTATCCTAAAAGGGCATTGGTTTGAATGAAGGTGGCCATGGTTAGCTGAACCTGGCTCTCTAGAATTGGGAACTGAAAGCATCTGCAGAGAAATGCAAAGCAAAATTTTCTGTGGAACAGTATAGACAAATTGCAGAAGGTGGGAAATAATGAGAGTTAGGGGCCTGTAAGCATGTTATAAATATCTGACTTTACAACTAATCTAAAAAAACTAATAGCTTGAAGAAGAGGAATTGAATAAACTATTAAAGTATGAACAAATATTTAGTGTATAATAGTCCATTCTTAACACTGAATGAGTAAAAGTCAATAGGGAAAAAAATCAGGCATAATTCATTTTATTTGTTTTTGAAACATAACATCTTTTTAACCACTCATAGCCAAAATTTTCTTATTTTTATACTAATAACTCACAATTTTAGACCAGACTATTCTTTTCAACACCAGACTTCTGAATTTATCAACTAGAACATCCTCTTGGCTATCACAGAGGCATCATGAAAGCAGTATGTTCAATACATATGGAACTCTTCATCTCTCCCCTCCAACATAGCTCTCTAGTTGCCACTATCTCAGTCAGTAATTCCAGATGTTACCCCAAATTATCTTCCACATCTAATCAGTCAACAAATCCTTTTCTAACTCTATCCTGTTCTAACTGAATATCTCTGAAATCCAACCCCCTTTTACCATTCCTATTGGTACTCCCTATCTCAGGTCACAATCATTTCTCACTATCACAACCTTATAAGTAGTCTTTGCCTGCACTATGATCTCACTATTTTCCCCACTGTAGCCAGTGATCTTTTCTTATGAAATATGTCAAGCTTACAAAATAAGAAGAAAGCACAGTATAACAAACACTCATGTACCCACTTTAAGCTTGTCATATTTTAATGTTTTGTCTAACATTTTGCTTCAGAGCTTTTAAAGAAGCGAAACATTAGAACTATAATTTGTAACTGTCTGATTCTATCCCTTTCCTTTCCTTTGCAATAGTCATTATCCTGAATATGTTGTTTATTATTTCCTTGCTTATTATTGTTCTTACCTGAGGACATGCTTAGAGAGAAGGAGAGAGAGAGAAAAGACAAAGAGAAAGAAACATTGATCAGTTGCCTTCTGTAGATGCCCCGACTGGCGATCTGGGAATTGAGCCTGCATCCCAAGTATGTGCCCTTGACCTGGAATTGTACCCACGACCCTTTGGTCCACAGGCTGATGCTCTACTGAGCCAAACCGGCCAGGGCTGGAATGCAACTAATTTTTAAAAGATTGGGCTTTGATCTAGCAACCTTGTTGAACTTACGTATTAATTCTAATACTTGGGTGATAGATTATTTTGGTTTTCTATAAAGTCGTCTTGTATGTACAAAATGATAATTTTATTTCTTTCATTTTCTTCTTTTAAAAAAATATGTTCTTATTGATTTTAGAGAGGAAGGGAGGAGAAAAGAGAGAGAGAGAAACATGGATGGGAGAGAACATGGACTGGCTGCCTCCTGCATGCCCCCTACAGGGGATTGAGCCCAAAACCCGGGCATGTGCCCTGACCAGGAATCAAACAGGTGATCTCTTGGTGCGTGGGTCAACGCTCAACCACTGAGCCATGTGGGCCAGGCTATTTCTTCCTTTTTTTTTTCTTTTTAACTGTTCTGCTGTTCTACCTTGACTCTTAAGTAAATGTTGAGTAGATACTACTGGGCATCTTTATCTTCTTTCTGAGTTGAAAGGCAGCACTTTTAATATTTCATCAATAAGTATGACATTTTAGAGGGGGAAACCAAGATGATGGCATAGGTAAACACCAGAAATTGCTGCCTCACACAACCACTACAAAAATATAACTAAAAGACAAAATGGACACCATCCAGAACCACAGTAAGGCTGGATGAGTGGAAATTCTACAACTAGAAGGAAAGAGAAAAGCACACTGAGACTCAGAGGAGGTGCGGAAGTAAAGTGCCGCGATATGGAGGCGCATGTAGAAAGGGCTGGCAACTGAGGACGCGGTTGTCTTTTTTAGTCGGGAGGGAGTCTCAAGCTCCCGACTGCTCTGAACTCCAGTTCCGGGTGAGTTTATGGGGACCCAGACTCATACGGGGAGAAACTGGATTGTCTGGCATCAGGCAGAACTCGAGGGCGGCTTTCTCTCAGAGGTGCTTGCAGCGATTACCGCTGGGACACTGAGACCCGGGGCTTCTTAGGGCAGGACTGAGGATCAGCCATAGCTGTTTGCTCCCCGCACTTGATTCCCTGAGATCCCACCAAGCTGTGCACAGAGGCTTTTGCATATGAATAACCTGGCCCTTTGCAATATAAAAATTACTTAACAAACTGCAGCTGGTCCAGACAGACCCAGAACATCCAAAAGAAGACCCAAGACCCCACAGCAGCTTGCATTGCTTCACAGCTGGGCCTCAGCTGGGCACCTCCAAACCCCAAACAAAGAAGAGGAATCTGCAGATCTCTCCATAGCTCCTGCAGGGTAGCCTCAGGCAGAGGCTAAATTAGCACCTCCTTAGAGATCCAAGAGCCTGTGTACCCAGTGGTCAGAGTGGGACCATCCAGATTACAACTCCTCAGGTCCATAAGGAACACACTCAGGGGGCAGACCCAGTGAGCACCAAAGCCCCACTGAAGCAAGTCTTGCCCCAGAAGGGTGTCTCCAGCACAGAAGTTCTCCCACTGCAGACACAGCTGATTCTCACAGCCAATTGGCCTGAGGTCAGTTCCTCCCAGTGATAACCTACAACAATCAAGGCTTAACTACAACAAGACTGCACACAGCCCACAAAGGGGTGCACCAAGAGTGTCCACCTCAGGTAATTGGGGAGGCTGAGCCACTGAGCTCAATAGTACACCTAGCCCAGAAAGCCACTCTATCAACACAGGGAAGCAGCCAAAATGCGGAGACAAAGAAACAGGTCACAAATGACAGAAATGGAGGAAAGCAAAAGACTGGATATAGAGTTCAGAACCACAGTTATAAGGTTACTCAAGAATCTTCTAGAAACTGCCGATAAAATTACTGAGACCCTCCATAAATCTAGTGAGACCCTCGAGGATATGAAAAAGGACCAACTAGAAATTAAGCATAAACTGACTGAAATAAAGAATATTATACAGAGATCCAACAGCAGACTAGAGGATTCCAAGAATCAAGTCAAAAATATGAAATATGAAGAGGCAAAAACCAACCAACCGGAAAAACAAAAGAAAATAATCCAAAAATGTGAAGATAGTGTAAGGAGCCTCTGGGACAACTTCAAGCGTATCAACATCCGAATTATAGGGGTGCCAGAAGAAGAGAGTGAGCAAGATATTGAAAACCTATTTGAAGAAATAATGACAAAAAACTTCCCCTACCTGGTGAAAGAAATAGACTTACAAGTCCAGGAAGTACAGAGAACCCCAAACAAAAGGAATCCAAAGAGGACCACACCAAGACACATCATAATTAAAATGCCAAGAGCAAAAGACAAAAAGAGAATCTTAAAAGCAGCAAGAGAAAAACAGTTAGTTACCTACAAGGGAGTACTCATATGACTGTCAGCTGATTTCTCAATAGAAACTATGCAGGCCAGAAGGGAGTGGCAAGAAATATTCAAAGTGATGAATAGCAAGAACCTACAACCACGATTACTTTACCCAGCAAAACTATCATTCAGAATTGAAGGTCAGATAAAGAGCTTCACAGATAAGGAAAAGCTAAAGGAGTTCATCACCACCAAACCAGTATTATATGAAATGCTGAAAGGTATCCTTTAAGGAGAGGAAGAAGAAAAAGGTAAAGATAAAAATTATGAACAACAAACACATATCTATCAACAAGTGAATCTAAAAATCAAGTGAATAAATAATCTGATGAACAGAATAAACTGTTGAATATAATAGAATCAGGGGCATAGAAAGGGAGTGGACTGAATTCTCGGGGGAAACGTGTGTGGGGGGTGCGGGAAGAGATTGGAAAAAATTGTACACCTATGGATAAGGACAGTGTGGGGGGGGGGGTAAGGGTAGAGGTTGGGGTGGGAACCGGGTGGAGGGAAGCTATGAGGGGAAAAAAGAGGAAAAACTGTAATAATCTCAACAATAAAGATTTAATTAAAAATAAATAAATAAATAAAAATAAGTATGGCATTTTATATGAGTTTTTGGGATAGACCCTTTATCAAGTTAAGGAATTGATCTTCCATTTCTATAATTATTTTTTAAAAATATGTTTTTATTGATTTCAGAGGGGGGGGGAGAGAGAGACATCAATGATGACAATCACTGATCGGCTACCTCCTGCATGCCCCACATTGGGGATTGAACCAGCAATCCTGACACGTGCCCTGACCAGGAATTGAACCATAACATCCTGGTTCATAGGTCAATGCTCAACCTCTGAGCTATGCCAGCTGGGCTATTTCTATAATTATTGAAGTTATTTTATGGTGTTTCTTCTGTTAATAAGGTGAATTATACTATATTTTTCTAATATTAAATCACCTTTGCTTTCTTGGATGAACTCAACTTGATTGTGATTTTTTTTAAAAAATATGGCTGGCCCTAGTTGTTTTGGCTCAATGGCTAGAGCAGTGATGGCGAACCTATGACACGCGTGTGACACGCGAACTCATTTTTTTGGTTTATTTTTCTTTGTTAAATGGCAGTCAAATATATAAAATAAATATAAAAAATATAAGTCTTTGTTTTGCTATGGTTGCAAATATCAAAAAATTTCTATATGTGACATGGCACCAGAGTTAAGTTACGGTTTTTCAAAATGCTGACACGCCGAGCTCAAAAGGTTCGCCATCACTGGGCTAGAGTGTCCACCTGTAGACTGAAGAGTGCCTGGTTTGAATCTAGTCAAGGGCACATAACTCCATTGCAGGCTCAATCCCCGGCCCTGGTTGGGGCATATGCAAGAGGTGACCAACCAATGTGTCTCTCTCACATCGATGTTTTTCTCTCTCTCTGTCTTTCCCCCTCCCTTCCACTCTCTCTAAAAATCAATGGAAAAAATATCCTCAGATGAGTATTAATAAAAAATTTTTAAAAGGCTGAATTTATTTTACTATTTTTTTCTCAGCTTTATTGTGGTATAATTTATATATAGTAAAATTCGCCCATTTTATGTATATAGTTTGACTTTTAGCTGTTGTATAAAGTTCTTAGTACCATTGCAATCAAAATGTAGATGAGTTCCATCACCATAAAAAGATTTATTATGTCCTCCATATCCCCCTTCATAATCATTTTTTCCCATCAGTCCCAGGCAGCCACTGATCTGCATTTTGTCACTAATTTTTATCTTGTCTGAAGTTTTATATAAATTGGATAATGCAGTATGTAGCTTTTGTGTATCTGGCATCTTTAACTTAGCCTAATGCTTTTGACATCCATTCATTATTGTGTGTGTGTGTGTGTGTGTGTGTGTATATATATATATAAAAAATATATATATATATATATACATACATATATATATATATATATATATATACACATATCAGTAGTTTGTTCTTTTTTGTTGATGTGTTTTATGTTTCTTTGATGACTTAAGTATGTCAAGCATTTTTTTTTGTCTTTTTCAGCCATTTCTATACCTTCTTTTGAGAATTGTATTTTTATGTCTTTTTTCCTTGTTCTTTAAATTGGGTTGTTTGTGCTCTGGCCGGTGTGGGTCAGTTGGTTGGGCATAATCCAGTTCAATTCCTCTCCCTCTTCCTCTCCCTCCCTTCTTCTCTCTCCTAAAGTCAATAAAAATCTTTTTTTAATTGGATTGTTTGTTATTATAGAGTTGTTAGAATTATATCAGATGGCATTGGTAGAAGATAGAGAAAAAAAGGAATGACTAAATTATCATAACAATGAAACAAGTGATTTTTCACAGGTATGCTAGTCAATTTTGAAGTTCTCTTAGATCTGTCTGATTTTGGGAAGAACATCAGATAACTAGCCTTATCTTTGCTACCCCTCAGCTCTGACTTCATGTTATTAGTATTGTCTTTAAATATTTTTTTCTGTTTTGTGTGTTATTTTTTTAAAATAAATCTTTATTGTTCAGATTATTACAGTTGTTCCCCTTTTTTCCCCCCATAGCTCCCCTCCACCCAGTTCCCACCCCACCCTCTGCCCTTACCCCCGCCACTGTCCTCATCCATAGGTGTACACTTTTTGTTGCCGGGTCATACACATGGAAAATGTAGCTATTTCCATCCGCGACGTGTCCCTGTGTTTGCCCTCACAGAGACTGTCTCAGCCTCGCAGGGGCCGTCTCAGCCTCGCAGGGGCCGGTGCAGCCTCGCAGGGGGCGCTGCATCCCATGTTGGGGGTGAAGGTGCGAGACAGAAGCTCCTCTCGCTGTCCCTCCTGCTGCTCCGTTGCGTATCGCCGATGTTGGAAGTTTCTGAGAGCAGTCTGCAGGTGCTGGACATCATACTTTAACTGGTCAACACGAAGTTTGGCATTCTGTCTTTTTTTGGGAGGCTCCTTGCTGGACAAAATCTCCAGGCGTTCTTGCTGGCTGAATATCTGGTATGCTTGTTTGGATTTCGTTTTCTACTAAGTGCACAGACTGCTTGTCTGCCATCTCCCGGCGTTCCATGTGAGACTGGATCTGGTGGACCTGTTTGTGCATTTGCTGGTATAGTGGTTCCATGTTGCTGGCCCAGCCGTGTCCGGTCCGGCCGTGTCCGGTCCTGGCTTCTTCCGAACCTGATTCTGCTTCTTGAATGTGTCCCTTATGGGTGCAAGGAGTTGAAATCTGCAGTTTGTTGGGTTAAGCTGCAAAAGCGCAGGTGGTTCCTTTTGTGCCACTGACACAGCTTGGGCCAGGATGTAAATTGAATAGGGTGGGGTCTCAGGGAATCACCAGGGCAGAGCAAACAGCAATGGCATCTCGGCGACTCCTCACCTCTCCGTGACTCCGCGTCCCCGAGTGCCGGCAAGCAGCTCCACGAGAAAGCCGCCCTCGCTTTCCTACCCGATGCAAGGCCGTCCCGCCTCTCCCTGTAAGGGTCTGGGACCTCAGAATCCCACCCCAAACAAGCTCAGTGGATTCGAGAGTTTGTAACCCCTTCTGATTGAAAAAAACCGCTCATCCAGTTGCAGCCCACCTGGCGCACGACTCTGTACCTCTGTTATTGGTGCCTCTGCATATCCTACTCAGTCTCAATGCTCTTCTTTCTTTCCTTCCAGTTGTAGAACTTCCACTGGGCCAGCTTTCCCATGGTTCTGAATGATAGCTGTTTTGTCTTATAGTTGGTATTTTCAATGTTGTTGTGGGAGGCAGCACTCACAGGTCTGTATCTTGGTTCTCCACCTGTGTGTTATTTTCTTACTGGTCAATTAGTAAAAGTCTCTTTATATCCAGTCTTTTATTTTATTTTATTTTTTGTTAATTCTCAGTGGATGATATTTTTCCCCATTGATTTTTAGAGAGAGTGGAAGGGGAGAGGAGAAAGAGAGAGACATCGATGTGAGAGATACATCGATTTGTTGCCTCCACCCGAGCCTGACCTGGGCTGGGGATTGAACCTGCAACCCAGGTATGTGCCCTTGACTGGCAGTTGAACCTGCGATCCTTCGGTCTATGGGCTGACACTCTAACCACTGAGCATTATATCCAGTGTTAAGAAAAGAAAAAATGTTATTCAGGTGAACCACTTCAGTATATGTTATAAATTAAATTTTATAAGCATAGAAATAAAGTAAGAATTAGACATTTGAATTTTTCCAGTTTTTTAATTAGCCATAAACTATGAACTACTGATTAAACTGTGGACTACCCTCTATTTTTGTAAATAAAGTTTTATTGGAACACAGCCAAGACCATTCGTTTGTATAATATCTAGAGCAGTGATTTTTAGCCAGAAGAATTTTTAAAACATGCAATACCTGACTGTTTAGTCAGGGTCACTGATCTCTTTTCCCTTAGATTGTCAAATTAAAAACTGACAGCAGCCAAGACACTAGCTGCCCTCTGTGAACAAATAAAAACTATACCTATTTTTTTGTTATTGTTAGATTGGCAAAAAATAGAATATATTTTGTGGTGTGCCACAGAATTTTAGTAGTTTATGTGTTCCATGAGAAAAAGGGTTAAAAATTGCTGGTCCAGACCATGCTACAACAGTAGAGTTATATAGTTGTGAGAGACCAATGGTCCACAATGCTAAAAATATTTACTGTCTTCCTCTTTGCAGAAAAAGAATTTACTGATCCTTGAATAATAGGGATGTATTAGATAAAATAATCTTCCACAAAGTATTTATAAATGTGGAATGGGAAAAAAAATTTTTGATCTGCATTGTTAGTATACAGCAAAGCATTAATTTATTTTAATTGAGCTCCGTCTTTAATGTCCCTTGTAAAATGTCTTCTGGTAATTTCTCTGCATGAGTCCTTATGCCTCAATTTTTGTTGAATGATAAATTATTTGTCATTGTAAACAGCTATTCCTGGCTGTCTCTGCATATGACGCCTGCCTGTTGTTTAAAAAGTTGGATATGTTCTCAGGTTTGTTTTAGAGCTACAAGGAAGAGAAACATGTGCTTTGCCAATAATCAGTTTACCAGCCTTATCAGCCCTTGTGCAATAGTATTTTGGTGCTCTTTCCTCTATAGCAAATTAGAATGGTCAATGTTGGAAATGCTTCTCGTCTGATAATTACTCCAGAACATTTACCTACCCTTGGCAATAGTTAAAGAGATGCTGTGGTCCAGGGAATTTTTTCTTGATTTTTCCCCACTGGGTTCTGATCTTTAGGTGCGCTATTTAAAGTATATCTGTAGTCTTCAGGCTTTTCTCCCTATGTGCTGCCTGGAAAGCCCATGTTAGCCTTCCTATTGAATTACTTAATGGTCTGTAAAGACTTCTGTGGAGTTCATAGAGAGTAACATTTCTACTTCTTTATTTTCTGAGTACTTTTGTACACATTTGAATATATCTGCTTTTCCCATTATTTAGGATTCTGTCTTCTTTTATCTGTTTCTTCAAACCTGGCAAATAGAGGGCAGTCAGTAGCAGGGGATCTGGAGAGCCTCAAGATTCAGCTATAAATGATTGAAAACAATCCAGTTATCCATCAATAGGGGATTGAGCAAATAAACTATGGTACATCCACAATGAAATATTATGCATCTTTTTTTAAGGTTATGGAATTAAGAATTTTAGGACATATTGTAAAATTATAAAACAAAACAAGAACAACAAAAAACCAAGGAGCAATTGAATCTGAATATGGAATAGAAGTCAATAACCACCCACAATTTGTATTAAGTATAGATTAGTTAGTTGCTGTTGGTCGGTTACTCTATAGCAAAGCATGCTAAAACTTAGTGGCCTAAAACAATAAACTTTTCATTTTTTTATTTTTTTATTTTTTGCTTATGAGTCAAACATTTCTGCTTTTGGTTGTGCTTACTCATTCACATGTCTTCAGTCAGCTAGCTGCAGATCAGACTCATTATGTTAGGCTCTCACATGTTTGGGGACCAGCTGGCTTTAGCTGGTACAGCTCATCTCTCTCTGCTCCATGTGGTCTCATCGTCTAGCAGACTAGTCGGAATTTGCTTTAATGGCAGAACCAGGGTTCCAAGACAGGCCTAGAACTGGCACTCAGTCACTTCTATCACACTTCCATCATATTACCAAAGTTTGGTTTAGAAGATAGGAATAGAACCCACTTCCTGATGTATTGCAAAAGGGATTGCTACAAGAGAGGCCATTATTGGGAGCGTTCAGTTTAATGTAATTATGTTACTTTTGTGTATACATGGGGAGTGAGATAAGAATTTTTTTAAAATATATTTTTAATTGATTTCAGAGAGGGAAGGAAAGGGAAAGATAGAAGCATCAATGATGAGAATCATTGAATGGCTGCCTCCTGCACACCTCACACTGGTGATCGAGCCCGCAACTCAGGCATGTGCCCTGACCAGGAATCGAACCATGACCTCCTATTCATAGGTCAGCATCAACCACTGAGCTACACCAGCTGGGCTGGGATAAGAATTTATATTTATGTTTGCTCATTTGTACCAAGAAAGAATGGAAGGATACACAAGAAACCAATTAAAATGGTTACCTATGGGGTGAAGTATGTAGGGACACGGGCAAGGAATATTTCTTTTTATATTGATTTTGAACCATATAAATGTATGCTTATACATACAAAAAAACCAAAATTATCTACCTTCAGCCTCTGCCTCCAAAGATCATTCTCTTTAAAACTTCCCAATTGTTTTTTAGTTAGGACTCTGATTTGTTTTAAAGAAATGTGGTTTTGCCCAGCTGATGTGGCTCAGTGGTTGAATGTCGACCTATGAACCAGGAGGTCATGGTTTGATTCCTGGTCAGGGCACTTGCCTGAGTTATGGGTTTGATCCCCATTTTGGGGTATGCAGGAGGCAGCCCATCAATGATTCTCTCTCATCATTGATGTTTCTATCTCTCTGTCCCTCTCCCTTCGTCTCTGAATTCAATAAAAATATATTAAAAAAAAAAAAAAAGACATGTGGTTTTCCTTGGTCAACCTGCTTGGAATGATCAGGATTGCTGTACTATATGCATCTGAAAGATCTATATTCAGCTCATTTTTCTCAGTGATGATAATCAGGAGCATTTGACCATATCTTCTTCTACCCAAAAACTCAGCATTGATAAACATCTCAGTGGTACCCAGCCTCCAACAAAAATACCATCTTACATTGTATTTGGTGTTTTTATAACTGCTAAGTTTTGGATCATTCCATGTAACATCTCTGACATTAGATGGATTAATATTGTTGAAAGTAAACCTATTTTCTCATGGAAAACAAATGTTAATATTAACTTGGGCATATTCACATGGCTAGTTAAATGGCAAAATCAGAACTTGACACTGGTCTTCGTGTTTTCTAATCATCCTTGCTGTGTATTGGGTACCTTCTTTTTACCTAGCACTGGTCTAAACATTATCTCTAATCCTTAAATCTTTCCTGCCAGGTAGGTTTTATCTCTCACTTTTCATATCTATATATATAAAAGGCTAAGTGATTGACCGTCTGACCGACCAGCCGGCCGGTATATATGACACGCACTAGCAATCCTATGTAATCAACACTAATAAAAGAGAAAAATGGTAATTGGCGTACGAGCTACCCTTTTCATTGGCTAATCAGGGCTATATGCAAATTAACTGCCAACTAAGATTGACACTTAACTGCCAACAAGATGGCGGTTAATTTGCATACGTAGGCACAATGCAGGGAGGCGAAAGGGAAAGCAGGAAGAAGTCCCCTGCCGCTGACAGTGATCAGAAACCCAGGGGGGAGCTAAGAGCTGGGGGGCAGGGCAAAGGCTGCCCTGGGGCCGCCTTTGCCCTGCCCCCCAGCCATGATCAGAGAATCAGGTGCCTTTTCCGCCCTGGCCAGTGATAGCAGGAAGTAGGGGTGGAGCCAGCGATGGGAGCTGGGCACGGTCGAAGCTGGCAGTCCCAGGAGCTAGGGGTCCCTTGCCTGGGCCTAAAGCGAAGCCCACGATCGCGGGGCCGCTGCAACTGCGGGCCCCCGCTGCCCGGGCCGGACGCCTAGGCCAGAGGCGTCAGGCCTGGGCAAGGGGCCGATCCTGCGATTGGAGGGTGATGGGGGTCAACGCCTGAGGGCTCCCAGTATGTGAGAGGGGGCAGGCTGGGCTGAGGGACACTCCCCCCCCCACACACACCCAGTGCACGAATTTCGTGCACCGGGCCCCTAGTAAAAGAATAATATGCAAATTGACTATCACTCCAACACACAAGATGGCCACCCCCATGTGGACACAAGATGGCCTGCAAGGGAGGACAGTTAGGGGTGACCGGGCCGGCAGAGGAGGGCAATTAGGGGCAATAGGGCCGGCAGGGGATCAGTTAAGCGTCAATCAGGCTGGCAGGGGAATGGTTAGGGCCAATAAGGCAGGCAGGCAGGCGAGCAGTTGGGAGCCAGCAGTCCTGGATTGTGAGAGGGCAGTCCGACATCCCTTGAGGGGTCCCAGATTGGAGAGGGTGCAAGCTGGACTGAGGGACACACACACCACATGAATTTCATGCACCGGGCCTCTAGTTTAAAAATAAATGTTGACTTACGCATGCGCAATACATATAAAGCTCTTGGATGGATATTATTGAAATACGCTGTGAAATGATTTGTAACAGATCTATTGTTAAAGCTACCTTTGGAAATAGTACATCTATAGATAATATTAAAAATATATCTAAACATGCGATTCTTTGTCCAAAAAATGAGTACGTTCATAAATTAAATGAAGAAATTTTGGATATACTCAATGGAGATTTTCACACCTATTTATGTGATGATTCTATTGATTCAGCAGATGATGCCAAAAATGAAAATGGTCCCATCGAATTTCTTAATAGTATTACTCCTTCGGGAATGCCGTGTCATAAATTAAAATGAAAAGTAGGTGCAATCATCATGCTACTGGGAAATCTTAATAGTAAATGGAGTCTTTGTAATGGTACTAGATTTATTATCACAAGATTGTGACCTAACATAATCGAAGCTGAAGTATTAATAGGATCTGTGGAAGGAGAGGTTGTTCTACTTCCAAGAATTGATTTGTTCCCGTCTGACACTGGCCTCCCATTTAAATTAATTCGAAGACAGTTTCCTGTGGTGCCAGCATTTGCAATGACTATTAATAAATCACAAGGACAAACTCTAGACAGAGTAGGAATAGTCCTGCCTGAACTCGTTTTCGGACATGGTCAGTTATATGTTGCTTTCTCTCAAGTTCGAAGAGTGTGTGATGTTAAAGTTAAATTTGTAAATACTTCCCTTGACTAATACAAGGGAAATTAGTCAAGCACTCTGAAGGTGTTTTTACAGTTAATGTGGTATACAGGGATATTTTAGAATAAGTTTAATCAATTTACCAGTCATTGTTTTTATCAATGTTGTTTTTATATCATGTCTTTGTTGTTGTTATTGTTATTTATTAATCAATTTATATATTACTTTTATATACATTTTACTAATTTTCTTTAGTCTTTGACACTTCTATTATAGAGAAAGAGCGGATAGCGATATTAAAATATTTCTTGTAATTAATTTCCTTTCAATGTGCATGAATCTATGCACCGAGCTACTAGTGTTGAAAATAAGGCCCAAAAATATTTAATTATTTGATAAAAATTCATTAGTAACAGAATTAGGATTCACAGCAAATCTCTCAGTCTCTGTACTCATGCCTTTTCATTGCTTGAAACATGAGGAAGAACTAGTGTTGCAGGTTTGTGAAAAGTGACCTGAACAAGAGATGGGTAGTTTTAATCTGTAAATAGTACTCTGGGGGCTAAATTTTACCCAGTACCTAAGCTTTTAGTTGGTATATTATTTAGCATTCTGCAGTTGGGCGGCTCTGAGTTTTTCATTCTGCCAAGTACTGAATGTTAAAACACATCTCATTGCTAAGCCTTCCTCAAGCCTTTGGCGCCCTTGCTGTAAAGGCAGGTGGTCTGAAGAAAGGCACCCTCTAGGTTATTGCACACCATACACAACACATAACAGTGCGAGACAACTGTCAGTTCCTTCCTTCCCTATCCCCCGCACCCCCCAATCCTCCAGAAAGCTGGGCCCCAGATGGAAGTGCTGGAAATGTGTCAACTTTTCTCTGAAGGGCATTGAGAAAATACTGTCAAAAAGAAAAAGGCAAGCGCAACAGCTCATTAGTCCACTAATCAGACAGGACAACCATCAATTTTACAAAGAAAATGTCCTGGACAGAGAGAGGGGGAAGGCTGGCAGAGTGTTGCCCACATGGCTCTTGGAGAGCTGCACATTTTTGTTGGGGAATTTGCAATTTAGGGGCATTGCTTCCTTGATTGACTTTCTGTATTCGTTATATTTCTTCCCAAAAATGTGGCAAACTGAAGCATTAAAAATATTATTTGGGGATATTTTCCTCATTAGACCATGCGCATGAATGTGTGAAGATGTGCCTATTGCCTTGTCATGAATGCTCTTGTGTGTGTTGTGTTTACAACTGTGATGCCACTGAAAGAAATCTTTGATTTTACATTCTCATTTGAACCTTTGGTGTCCATTTCTTGTACTTTACTTGGATTTATTGGAGAATAAGTACATGGAACTTAAGTGAAAAGCTTTGAATTACTGAGAGGCAAATAGCTCAATTTAAAGATGATTATGGTAGCCTTGGCTCTATTATTAACTATGTATATAACAAATTCCCTTTAATATGGAAAATTACTTTGAATATATTAAAATATTGCTCTTCAGAAGCAAATCTTTTTTTAATAATTTTTATTCATTTCAGAGAGGAAGGGAAAGGGAGAGAGAGATAAAAACATTAATGAGAGAGAATCATTGATTGGCTGCCTCCTGCACACCCCACACTGGGGATCGAGCCCGCAACCCAGGCATATGACCTTGACCGGAATCAAACCTGGGACCCTTCAGTCCGCAGGCTGATCCTCTGTACACTGAGCCAAACCAGCTAGGGCTAAAGTCTTATTTATATGAGCTCAGACCTAATTCTAATGTAATTAAGTATAATCTATCAAATTTATCTTTTCTGGAATTTGTTGCTGTCTAGTGTTATCAAACACTGCTTATGTATTATCCTCATAGGTGAAGTAGCCTGTGCTTGGTTTACAGCCGTGTGCAAACTATGGCCCAGATCCCGCCCGTTTGAAATGAATAAAACTAAAAAAAAAAAAAAAAGACCGTACCCTTTTATGTAATGATGTTTACTTTGAATTTATATTAGTTCACACAAACACTCCATCCATGCTTTGGTTCCGGCCCTCCGGTCCAGTTTAAGAAACCATTGTGGCCCTCGAGTCAAAATGTTTGCCCACCCCTGGTTTAGAATCATCTCTACTTTTCATTTTTTTGAACAGATATTATAAGCGACATTTATATGCCTGATATCAAAGATTTTGACTTCTTTTTTTCTATTAGAATAGTTGATATGTATAAAAATTTAGTGTTTTAGCCCAGGACAGTGTTGCTTGCTGGTTAGAGTGTCCACCCATACACCGAAGGGTCTGGCTTTGATTCCTAGTCAAGGGCATGTACCTAGGTTGCAGATTCTATCCTGTTTGCAAAAGACAACCAATCAATGTCTCTCTCTTACATCAATATTTCTATAGATATTTCTCCCCCTCCCTCTCTTCCATACTCTAAAAATCAATGGAAAAATATCCTTGGGTGAGGATTAGCAACAACAACAAAAATTTAGTACTTCATGCATAGTAATTTATATACAACTGATTATATTTGTTTCTATGTCATGCAGTTGACACCTACTGATCTAAATAGTTCCCCATTAGGTTTTCCCCCTTATTAACTTGATTCATCCATAAAGAGAAGTTATACAGAATGTAGTTGGGATCAGCAGAATTTATAAACTGGTTTCTTTCTTTCCCAGCCCCTGTCCTCACTGTTAACTTTCAATCTTTGACCTTGTTGCCTTGTTGTAGTTTTCTAGGATTGTTGTAGCAAAGTCCCGCAGTCTGGGTGGCTTAAACAACAATCTTCTCATAGTCCAGGGGCCAGGGTCTAGAACAGTGATGGCGAACCTATGACACGTGTGTCAGAGGTGACACGTGAACTCATTTTTTTGGTTGATTTTTCTTTATTAAATGGCATTTAAATATATAAAATAAATATAAAAAATATAAGTCTTTGTTTTACTATGGTTGCAAATATCAAAAAATTTCTATATGTGATACGACACCAGAGTTAAGTTAGGGTTTTTCAAAATGCTGACACGCCGAGCTCAAAAGGTTCCCATCACTGGTCTAGAATGAAGGTATCAGGAGGGCTGATTCCTTCCTGGGGTCTCAGAGGAAGAATCGATTCCATGCCTCTCTTCCTGGTTTCTCGTGCTGGCTGATAATCCTTGCCATTCCTTGGCTTGTAGATGCATCATTCAGTCTCTGCCTCCATTGTCACTCTGTCCTCTCTGTGTGACTATGTCTTCACGTTGCCTTCTGTTTGTGTATGCATCTCTTCAGCTCTTCTTATGAGGGTTTCATTTATATTGGATTTGGAGCCCACCAGATAATCCAGGATTATCTCCTCCTCTCAAAGTCTTTAACTACATTTTCAAAGACCCTTTTTCCAAGTACAGAAACATTTACAATTCAAGGGGTTAAGAGGTTTGATATCTTTCTGGGGACCACTATTCAGTCTGTTAAACTAAGCATTTTCTTCTCAGTCCTCTAGGAAAATGCTGGTATGTTAGTATTTCAAATTATTGTCACTATTTTTATTATTTTATAGGAAACTCTGACCTCTATCTCTTTTATTTTCTACAGTTGGTCCTGAGAATAAGGGTGCCAGCAAATGCCTGGATCGCCTGTGGAAGTGAAGATACAGTCAAGATCCTCACCTCCCACCATGCCACCCCTCCCACCAATAAATCCCGGAGGACCCAGGCCAATGGTCATTTACTCCTACAGCATGTGAGAACTCTTAATTACTTTAGTTTATAATTCAGAGTGACATTTGTATCTATGTGACTGACTCCCAGTAAGCCTTCTTGCATATACCATTCACAAGATTTCCAAAATGACTTAAAAGAGATATATATCAGAAACGTATATCTGGTTATTTCTTTTATAAATTGCTTTTCCCCTCTGAGAATAGTACTTAGCTAATTTGAGCATTTGGAAATTTAGTAGTCCCAATATTTTTTTTTCATACTCTTTGTCTGGGAAGTAGGTATTTTAAATTCTTGAGTTCTAAAATAATGAATTAAAGTTATATTGATTTATAGGAATTAAAGTAAGATTCATAAAGTTATTGAATTATTTCTAAAAGTTTTCCAGGACTGTCATGCTAAGTCTCTTTATAAAAAAGAGAATATTGTATTAGTTTGCTAGGGCTGTCATAACAAAATACTACAGACTAGGTAGCTTAAACAACAGAAATTTATTTTTTAAAAGTTCTAGAGGATAGAAGTCCAAGATCAAGATGTCAGCAGGTTTGATTTTTTCCCCCCTGAGACCTCTGTCCTTAGCTTGCAAAAGTTGCCTCCTTGCTATATTCTCCCATGTCCTTGCCTCTGTGCCAACTCATTCATGTTGTCTCTTTCTCTTCTTAAGGACAACAGTCATAATGGACCAGGGACTACCCATATGACCTCAATTAACCTTTAACCTTTAAAGGTCCTATCTCCAAATATAGTCACATTCTGAGTTACTGAGGGGTTAGAACTTCAACATGGGAATTTGTGGGGGACACAATTCAGCTAATAAGAATTATATTAGCCAATAAATCTGAGGCATTCAACTTAAGTAGTCATCAAGGAAATGCAAACTAAAACCTAGTGCAATACCCTGTACACCCACAAGAATGTTCAAAGTGAAAAGGATTGTCAAGTGTTGGTGAGTATGTTGTGGAGCAACCTGAACACTCATATATTGTTTAAGTATGAGGAAATTGTTTGGCAGTATCTTCTAAAGCTGAATTTCCACAAATTTTATAACTCAGCAAATTCAGTCCTACATACATATTTAAAAAACAAAACAAAAAACCCTCAATTTAAAATCTAAAAT